>NW_017306739.1:871261-887967 GCF_000935625.1 Nanorana parkeri
CTCCGCCTCTGTCCCCGGCCGCTGCCTCTCTGCCCTCCGCCTCTGTCCCCGCCCTGACAGAGCTTTTGGGTTTAGAGCTACTTTAATCCTCACATAATGCATGCTGTAAAGTACATTGTGGCGATTTTTATATATATTTTTTTTAATCTTGCTTTCTGCCTGTATTGAGTTCTGTAAACAGGCTTTACATTAACGTGAGAATTGACTATCCCATATTCTCTTTAGTAGGAACTGATGTCAATAGTAAACTTTTAATGTCTGTGCTATGATGTAAATGAATGAGCATAAATATATAAATTACCCTTCCAAGATTGTAATGGCTGCCTGTGATAACTTATTAGTATCTCTATATTTGATCTTGGTCAACTCCCAGATGCTGATATACCCAGATGCAATCTCCTTACACGAAATAGTATGTTACTACAGCAGCCTAAGAAATAATGGTCTCCTGAGATGGTATGTCGAATTTTTTTGTTCCTGGGTATGTAAACCTGATGGCTAGTAATACCATGGGCATGTACAGAAAAGGGTTTTGCAAACTGCTTAAATGTTTGCCTCCTCATTGTCTCTTCAGTACAACCAGAGCAGGACAGAATCAACTAGCCTGGTTGCAGAGTTGAAATGCTTAGATGCCACTAACTGTGCATGCAGTTCCTGCCAACCCAGTCCATTCAGGATACCTAATCTACATGCAGTCTTGCAATCCTAGCTTTCAGAGTGGGCCAGGGAGCATAAAAGGAAGCTTTGGACAGTCTGTACCGGTTAGCTTCCATACATACCTAGTGTTATTCGGGGTCACCTGTCATCTTGTTATTGTTCCAGGTCCTCGTGATTTACAGATGTGCATTTAATACTATTACCTAGTAGAGCCCCATTGACAAATGTAGTGTGAAGTGCACAGTGAATTTCTCAAAGTGACCAATGGTCTGTTTAAAATCTTTTACTACTTTTGTGACTTTTTTAAATTAAATAAGCTGTAATTTGCTGAAAGATTGGCATTCTTTCTAAATGCTATAGACAATATGAAAAAAAAAATCATAGTATGGTTTTATGATCGTTCTCCGAAAAGTGGAAAACTGTTGCTGCTTAGAAAGTGTTAGGGCTAGTTCACACCAGAACTGTGTGCGTCTGCGCAGTTGCAATGCGATGCGTTTTACCGTGATTTTACTGCAATGTGTTTTTGAATTATTTTTTTCCCACTGGTTGACAATCCTGCTATCCAAGGATAGCATTGTTGCTCCTCCATAAAGCGGGAACGGAAAATGTGTTACTGACTGGATCACCAGATAAAAATAAAGGAAGAAAGCCCAAAAAAGAAAACTAATGCAGCCACCACATTTAAGGATTGGCAATATGTAAATTTTTTGTTTTGTGCTTGGATATTCTTTAACTAACTCCCGGCCTGCCGTTGTTAAACGGCCGGCCGGGAGCTCTCTAGATCTAAACAGGTGTCTTTAGACGTCCGCTCAGACACGCCCCCTAGCGCGCAAGCGGGAAATGCCCAATATTTAAAAACAGGCAGCGATGCCTGTTAACATACAAGCGATCTGCCGGCTATAGAGCCGGCGGATCGCTTGTATGGGGCAACGATCGGTGTGTCCCCAAAAAATTGTATAAAATTAATTTCAGTACAGCGTTGCATGACGGAATAAATGTCAGTCAAAGTACCGCAGCGCTGAATACTGAAAAATGGCCTGGTCAGGAAGGGGGTATAAGCACCCCGGTCAGCAAGTGGTTAAGGTTAGGTTTGTTTTGTGCGTGACAGCATTTTGCCTTGCATCTTTTCTGTTTAAAAACCACTTCCCCCTTCTGTAGTTTTTATTCGGTAAACTCTTCATATTTGCAAAGAAAACCTAATAAGAATTTGTCTCTTCTGATCTTGGAAAACCAAAGCTGTCAACTTATACTTAGCCTGCTTATATGGCCTTGTAGATCAGATACCAGAATAATTTCCTCTCAATGCCTATCCTTGTTAAAAGCATTGGGTGTTGGTAAAAGATATATGCCCTGAGATAAGTCACAAAAACTTTGTCAGGGACATGGAGAAGAGGGATGCCCAATGCTCTTTTAAGGCAAAAATTGTTTATCCCTCACCATGGTAACCAGCCACTCTACTCTCATCTAGGAAAGCAGCAATCGGCATAACTGTAAAGACAGTTTAAAATCAATATCCATACTGAGTCCTTTTGAGGGCTAATTCCCACTTTCAGTTTCCACCTCTTCAGTGCTCACGGTTTTCCCTAAAATCAAAAACCATTTGGGTCCTTATAATGTAGAAGGAAATGTTTGAAAACAGTGTTTCTCAAAATCCTTCTTTGTTATATACATGTTCCCTAATTCTAATACCCAGTTTTCTGGTTGTTCGTCTAATGTAGTGATAACCAACAAGGACATTGGAATATATAGATTATTCCTTCTGAGTTAAAATCCGTTATATGAATGCTCTTTCCAGAGGTTTTTAATGTAAATTTCTTTCTTCTCATCTGAATATTCCTAACATTACATGTATAACAGCGGCTGCAAGCACAAAAACATTACCCCAAAAAGTTCCTTTTTTTTTTCTTTACTAATTTACATTTGCTTGAAGACTTGGAAGACTTTTATTTGCTACACCTTTTTTTTATACTTACCCAGCTAATTCTTTTTATATTAAAAGCTGACCTGTAAACTCTGTATCTGTTGTTTGAGACCATCTACAAGGTAGCTGCAGAACTTTGAGCAGATTAATGTATATATCCGGTAGGGATGCACCGAAATTTCAGCTGCCAAAAAATAGTGACCGCAAATGGCACTTTTGGAAAATACCGAAAGTACAATCTTTCGGTGCATCTCTCGTTTCTCTCCTCCCTGCTGGCGCTGCACTATGCCTCCTCTGACACAGCGCAGCGTCAAGTGGGGGGAGAGAAACGTTCAGGCAGCAGAGTGAGGCGGGGAGAAGAGCGATGTGAGCCACAGGAGGCGCCCTGCTCGGCCTCCTCTGACAAATCAGGATGGAGAGTGATGTGATGGCAGAGACAGCTGTCACAGGAGGCCGAGCCGGCGGTGCGGGAGAGGACTCAGCTGTCAAAATAGACTGAGCTCTCTTCCCTGCACTGTTGGCTTAGCAGCGAGTCAAGATGGACAGTGGGTACAAGCAGTTAGTGATCAGCTGATCGCTGACTGCTTGTAAATAATTGAGGACATAGTATGTTTACTGTGTCCCCAATTATGAATGAAAAGGAAGGCTTCCTCAGTTTGTTCAGTTAGGATTTGAAAATGAAAGTTAGAAGCTGATTGGTTACCATGCACAGCTGCTCCAGATTTTGTCTGCTCTAGTTTTGATAAATTCCCTTCACAATCTCCAGAAGTTATGAATGAACAGGGACACGGAGTATAGAGGCTTTCTGTTCATTTATAACAGGGGCTGCAAAAAAGAGATTGAGGACTGATCTCTTTTTCTCTTTTAAAAGGGAAATATCAAAAATTTTTGTTTATTAAATTACATAAATATATTAAAAAAATAAGTTTTGGGGAAAACATTTTTTTATTTAAAAAAAACAAAACAATAACAAATGTTAGAGAAAACATAATTTTTGGTTTCGGCCTGACACATTTTTTTTTTCGGTTTCAAAATTTAATTTCAGTGCACCTCTAATATCCGGTCAAAACGCAGAATAGGGAAGGTTTAGAACCCCTGTCTGTTTTTTTTCGGTTTGTGGCCCCATTCAGATTTCCCTCATTGCTGTCCTAGTACCAATGTTGTCACCAGGACAGTAAGTAAGCAGACATCACTAACGGGCACAAATGTAATAAAAACACTTATTATTGGGGTAGGGGAAAGTTAGGATCTTCATTAGCTTTGTATTGCCATCTGTGTTCAAGTTGAAGTTTTCCTCTAATTTCTGGCACATGTACTTATCTATTTTCCCCACTATGGGGATACAAGCCTTAGTTAGCAATGGCATGATCTAACTATTCATTTCATTATTCAATGTCTTTTTTTATATTATAAAATGTATAATATAAAAAAAAGACATTGAATAATGAACTGAATATTTAGATCATGCCATTGCTAACTAAGGCTTGTATCCCCATAGTGGGAAAAATAGATGAGCACATGTCCAGACTCCAGAACACTGTATAGTGTGCCATAGCTATATCCAATTCTGTATAACTGGCTTTATATTATTATTAAATTTTTTTTATAATATAAAGCCAGATATGCAGAATTGGATATAGCTGTGCCACACTATACAGTGTTCTGGTCTGGCGTCTGGACATGTGCTCATCTATGTTCCCCACTAGGGGGAATACAAGCCTTAGTGAGCAATATCTATATAGTTATTTCTTAATGTCTTTTTTTTTTAATATACAGCTAAACAGCATTTTTGTGCCCAGCCCCCATGCGGTGCTGCAGTACTAACCTGCTGTGTCGTCTTCTCCGTCTGCATCAGCCTAGTCATCTGCTCCATTCTGACCTGACCTCTTCTCCCGCTGATTGGCCAATTGGATGATTCACAGGCTTCCTCACCAGTCACTCCTGACTAGGAAGCCTGTCAATCATCCAATCGGCCAATCAGCGGGACAAGAGGCCAGAATGGAGATGACTGCAGACTTGGAGGCGGAGTTTACTTACGGCCGTTCGCCCGTGGAGGAGGAGTTTGCGGCCATCTTGTTTCATTAAAGGTGCTATGGAGGTCCTGTGTGCGGTGGTTTCGGATCCTTGAAGATGGCGGACGTGGCACTGGTACTCGTTTTTTGTATCGGAGTATTTGCACGAGTACGAGTACTCATGCAAATACTTGGTATCACCGCTGATACCGATTCTTGTAACGGTATCGGAGCATCTCTAGTTATAAACTTTCCTCACTCTATACAAAGCTAATGAAATATACATTTTGGTGGGTTATGCACTTTTTTTGTTGTGCATCCTAGATTCATTATGTTGATTTGAGCTTTATCTCCTCCTGTTTAAAAAAAAAAAAAACACTGCAAGGATTAACTTCACGTTTTTGTCTATGTGCTAAAAAATGTTTTTGTTATAGATTAAAAGATAAAGTTCATGTGCGTGTAAAGGCAGGCGTCCCAATATTTTTGGCAATATAGTGTATATCTCGTCACAGACGAGAGGACGAGCGGATTTTTCAAGATATATCTATATATACACTGAGTAGCCAGATTATTATGACCACCTGACGTTTGTAGGCAAATTAGCTATAATTTCGCGCTGAAGTTGCTAGAGGGCCAGACCATTATAAATAGGGAAGCAAGTTGTTTACCACGACAGTAGAAGTGATTTTGTATACTGAAGATATGGGTCAACAACGCGATTTAACAGCCTTTGAACGTGCGATGAGCCATGGAGCAAATATCAGCAAAACAGCAGAATTCGTTAAATGTTCAAGAGCAGCTGTTGTTAAAGTGTTTAAGACTGGACTGTCAGCCGAAAATCTGGGTCTGAATGTGCAAATGGTGGCCGTGAGCGACTAGTCAATGTTGGGGCAGAACGGAGAGTGGCAAGACTGGTACAAGACAACAGAAGGGCAACAGTGCATTGTCTGATTCCTCGCATTACCTTTCAACCTCTCGTGGAGTCACGAGGCGGTCCAACGAAGTCATCTTGTGGAGTCATCTCGTGGCCCAACGAAGTACTGATGGGGTGGTTATAATAATCTGGCCACTCAGTGTATGTACACATACACACACTCACCAGCTTCTCTGGTCATTGAAGCGTGCCTCCTCCTCCGCTTCACAGATGTAATGTTCCTCAGTGTCCTCACGTCTATACACTTATATAGAATGTGATGACACAGGGATTCTTAGAAATATGCGGAGGAGGTTCTAGGGATTGAGATTGATCTAAGAACACGCCGGCTCGAATGATCTATTTATTTATTTTTAGCACCTAGACACAAACAAGCAGGTAACCCGGGCAGGGGTAGCCCCACTGCAAGCTTTAATAAAAATGTTCCCCGGAGTCATTCTTTAATGAGTGGAGAAATGGAAGGTAACTCTTCTGTTGGCAGAAAATGAAAAGGGATAAATGGATATTTTAGTTTGTAAGGTCCTTAATAATGTTATTATATTATTATGTTATAAGACTTGTAATGCCCCCAAAGGTTTGGTAGATGGATACTATTGTTCTCTGGAGCTGCAAAGCAACTAGACCTTACCATATAAGCAAGAAGTGAGTCACCTGAGATATCTGAAAGACAAATGAAGGCAATGATGAGACTGTGTTAAGATAATGGAAATGTGCATTTGTCATAACCTTAAGAGAATTCAACAAGTGTGCCTATTATTTCAAGTTTTGATAAGTAGAACACCTGTCCAGGGAAGTTAATGAGATGTCATATTTATCTATTGAGAAGAGGCTTTTCCATAAATGAGGGAATATTATTCAACACGAGAGATACCTTGTAGATTCCATTCACTACTTGTACACCATAAAAGATCATGGCTGAGAGGTGGAGGGTGCAGAGTAATGAAGGTCTAGAAAGAAGCAGTGGAATGAAGAGAATTTAGGAGAGAGGGGAACCAGATCTGCTGACCTTCTTTAAGGAGAACTCTGATCAACAAGGATGTATTTCTGTTCAGCCTTCGGCCTTGTGATTTCCTGTCTAATTTCTAGTAGCAGAAAGCATTTGGGAACGATGCCCTCAGTGGGAATAATGTGGTCCTGGGGCTTTTGACACCCATCTGCTGCTGCAATTATTGTGTGTTCCTAGTGGATAACATTGGGTGTATTGCTAAAGCTCTCATTCTCCCCTAGTAAACCCTCTCATGTGTACGGGCTACCTAATCAAATCCAAGACCTAGATTCATAACGATGACCTCTACATGGACTTGATGGACTAATGTCTTTATTCAACCTCAAATACTATGTAACTATGTTTTCTGGCATGACGGAGACTAGCTTTTATGTTCTTTTTGCTCAGCAGCGGTTTTCGTCTTGGCCATGCAAGCCATTTTTGCCCAGTCTCTTTCTTATGGTGGAGTCATGAACACTGACCTGAACTGAGGCAAGTGAGGCCTGCAGTTCTTTGGATGTTGTTGTGGGGTCTTTTGTGACCTCTTGGATGAGTCGGGGTAATTTTGGTTGGCAGCCCACTCGTGGGAAGGTTCACAACTGTTCCATGTTTTCGCCATGTGTGTATAATGGCTCTCACTGTGGTTCGCTGGAGTCCCAAAGCTCTAGAAATGGCTTTATAACCTTTTCCAGACTAGTGGATCTCAATTACTTTTCTTTCTCATTTGTTCCTGGATTTCTTTGGATCACGGCATGATACCCCACTCTCTCTCTCACGCTCTCTCTTTCTCCTCATAGCTTAACAAGGCTTTATGTGTACCTGTTTCAGATTCTTCTACGTTCTGCTTATGCTGGCAAAGATTACTTGCCAGAGCAAACTCAAAAGCCAAATGAGCTTACTGTAATGCAGAGTGTTCACTAGAACAATATCAACATTGAGTGAAACTGGAACGGTGACCACAGAAACTACAACATCCTAACGTTTTAATATTTAAGTAAACACGTTTAATTTCAGGATCTTCTCAAATTTGAACTTCACAAAACAAAATTTAAAAAGAAATTGATTAACTGGAAAGTAATTGGACTTTGCATATTTTTATTGGGAAAAATAAATAAATCTGATGTCCGCTTTCCTTCACTGTAGACTTTACAGAGAATTAGGGATGTCATCCACTGCGACCACTCCAACCCTTAATGATACAGTATTGTGTTATCTTAACATGTTCTATGTTTTGTTTCCCTCAACAACCCAATGGGGGCCCCGTTCCGCCCCTAGGTCCCATAGCAGCCACTGAAATATATTATACTGTACAGAGAGGGCTTGATGGGGCAGTGTGGCTTCCACATAGACTTGCTGCAAATTTATGCTACTAACATCTTTGTTTTTAATACAGCTGTGTTTCTGCTTGTGAGAATATGTTGCAGGGGTCTCCTTTTAAGATTATTTTTGTTTCAGGTTCATGTAAATTCTTTTGTATTTTCCATTCCAGGGGGGCGCAGTCACTGCATGCAGCCTTTTATAGAAATAAATGGCTTCACGTGGGTATACACTGGACTTGTGTAAACATGTGCATACTGGCGCATATGGGTAAACATACACAGGTTAATTATTTCAGTTTCCTCTTTGGCTGGTGTTTCTATGTTTTTTTGTTGCATTTTTTTGGGCATGTCAAACCTAAAATGTATTTTTAGTATATTTGTACTAAGCAAGTACATAGACACCTGCTGATCTGCCAGCAATGCATTTGGCTTTTAATTTTCTCTTGTGGAGTGACACCTTGTGCATTTTTTGTGGACCATATTTCCAATACTTTGCAAGGCACAGTGCTGATATGCCAATCTTGGCACATTGCACAGTTTACTTTTTATTAGAACTTTATTGAAATGTTATAAGTGATATTTCAGTAAGTTCTATGGGCACAGTGCGGTACAATGCAGATTTACGGGGTTGCATCACCCCGTGCTGAAAAATGTACTGCATGCATTACTTTCAGTGCACACCACCATAATGAAGTGCTGTGAACGGTGCCCATCCGTGACAAGGCAAAGCGCCTTGTCTTACATTGGGGCTGCTCTGGAAAAAAAATGCCCAGCACAGCCCTAACACATCTGGTGTGAATGAACTCCCAAAAAGAATCGGAGCTCTCCCCACAGACATTGCTTTTGATTTGTTTGTTTATTTAAGGGACCAAAAAGTAGCAAATATGAAAAGTTTGTTGATTGTTTTACATACACGTTAAACAAATTGTTGTTAGCAGCCCAATAGAAGCAGGCTCTCCAGGTAGAGGTATTTTGCAACAGATTCACAAACAAATGAACTGCCTAAAAAAACTGTATACAGATTCTAAATATACGAAAAATACTAAAAATACATTTTGGGTTTACAAATACATGCTTTATTTACTTAAAAAATGTCTTCAGTGTTCACCAACCTTTTATTTTTCACATGCCAATTTTATTTCAAAAGCAATGCAGCTATTTGGGATGTTTCTATGCATAGCATTATTTTTCTCATGATAGTGATTTTCAGTTGGGTTTAAATTTATACTTCAGGCAGGTATACAAAAATGATTTAAATTCAGTGGTGTTTTCCTTCACAAATTATGCAAGGGCTACAGTAGCCACCGCTCCAAGCTCGCTTCTGTGATGGACTACAATGTCACATTTAGTTTATTCATTTGTATTGTAGTCCATCACGGGAGCAAGCTTGGAGTGATAGCTACTTTACAACACATACAGAGACAATGGGGAACAAAGTTAGAAAGCCAGTTAGGAGCCTTTATTTAAAAAAAAAGCTTTATTTTCAATGACCGTTGTAATTTTCAATTAAAATTTTAATTGGCGCACACGGTGATACCTGACGTGCAGTGCAATCATCATTTCCGTACGTAGGTGCACCTGGCTTGTGCTTCTGTTAGTAACAATAGTATTGGACCCCTAGTGTCACCTTTCCACTTCAATAGCTTTAGCTGGGGAATGAAAGCTGCCTGCCGAAGCAGCTGAATGCATGCACAGCAGGCAGTGGCTGAGAGCAATAGCCAGCCTGCTATTGGCTATTTCAGATTGCAATAGCAGGCTGGCTGGTTATTGCACCCATCTACTGCCTGCTGTCATTCAGCAAAGGAGGGAACTGAAGGAGAAAGTTCTCCTTCAGGTTCGCTCCTTTGCTGATCGGCAGTGAATGGGTGCAATAGCCAGCCTATTATTGGCTACTGCAATTTAAACTAATCAATAGCAGGCTCACTATTGCTGCTGGCCATTGGATTGGCAATTGATCTGAAGAGGGGGCACAGCGGCTGACAGTGGTCTGTCCTCTTCGCTCGGTGCTGGCTGCAGCGGTCTGTGTCCCCTTCGATCCCTGCTCCCTCTGCTGATGCAGGCAGGGTGAGCATCAAGGGATCGAAGGGGACACAGACCGCTGCAGCCGGTGCCCAGGAAGGAGGAGAACAGGAGGAGCAGAGCTGATTCGGCAGCGGAGTTGGCAGCTGGGGACAGCAAATGGGCTGACAAAAGCCCAGGTGCCAGGATATAATTTCAGGTCACCATAGCGACCTAGCGTCTGAGATTTGTCGAGCCCTGAGTTAAATACGTGAATGCATTTTGGAGGTTGGACTTATTTTCTAGTTCACTTTTGGTGTACTTGCTTCAGAGTACAATGCACATTCTGCATCTGCGTGCTGATATGAAATCATCTTACATTCATTAGCTAAGCAAACATATATTTTTGTTTTACTTACAATTTCTTTTTTTCTTCCTGGTCCACTTTGGCACAAATCATGTAATTGTGCCCAAGCATTGCATCCTGGGAAAGTTACATCAGCAGAGCATTGCTGGGAAAAGTTCAACTGTAATCTCAGGAGATCTCAGGGAAAGGGATTGTCCTCCCCTGAGATGTGTGTGGTCACATGTCCTAGTCACATGTGCCAGAGTTCCAGGAAGTAAAGGGGGATCTAGTAACCTTCCGTTAGTTAAAATGGCCACTGTGAGAAGAATAGGGAGGAAAAGAAAAAAAAGGTGTGCAAAAAATAAAAAGCCCGGCAATTATCTAGAAGAATCAGTTTGTAGATTTGCCATTACTAAACATTTCTAAAGGTGTGTTTGTTGTTATAGTTGAGCAGTGGTATGGCTGTGGTAAGGCTATACTGTCACTTTAGAATTTGATGTGATAGCCATATGAAAATAGATCTCCCACTTTCCATCGAGGTGTCATTCATATTAAAAGGTCTTGTATGTAAATCGTTTTTAAAGTAACTTTTGGAAGTTGCACTTTGATTGGATAGGCGTTTAATATCTAATGTGCTGTAAAGACAGCTACTGGAGTCTTGTGACATATTCCGTGTACGGCAAGATGTGCTATTTGCTTCTTGCCATAAGCATTTACTCAAGTGTTTAAGTATACTTGTACTGTTCAAAGAAATTGAAATCATTTACTTCTAATGAAACAAAAATGCACTGGTGAAATGTTGCGCTTGCATATTCTTACAGAAATGCCTACGTTTTTTTTTTGTAACCATCTACCAGCCGGCCATATAATTACAACGGCCGGCCGGGAGGTGGATTCTTGGATGAGACTGCCTGTTGGCCCCGCCCACTCGCATGCATGGCACGGGAAACTGCCAAGTTTAAAAACGGGCAGTGATGCCTGTTTACATACAAGCGATCCGCCGGCTATACAGCCAGCGGATCGCTTGTATAAGGTGCTGGTCTGTGCGCCCCCTCCCACTGGTCCCGAGCTCCGCTGTGCCCGATGCAAACCTAGGACCAGCACGGTGGCTCTGTGACGGGATCAGAGGGAGCTCGGTACACAATCTCCCTCCGATCCCCTTTCCGGTGTCAGAATGCGGAAGTGATGTATATTACATCACTTCCGCATTCTGCTGTCACTCTCCAGCTTCAGAAGCTGGAGAGAAGCTATTGAAGCAGATCTCTGCTTCTTTGGGGACCCCAGATGTCTCCATAAAGAGGACCTGTCACATCTCTATGCTACCACATAAAGGGTCTCTTAGCCCCCTATGTGATAACAATAAAGTTAAGTGGAAAAAAAAAAAGGAAAAATAAAATTTAAGTTGCAAAAAAAGTCGCACATGAAAAAAACATGAAAAAAAACCCCACAGTCCCCGCGCATACGTGCAAAAACGACTATTGTGTCCGTTACGCCGCACATGTTACATATCGCAGCGGACGTTGCAATGAGAGCAATACCATCAATCACTGATAACACTAAACTGATGAGCGGTAAAAGCTTTTAAAGCGTCCCCATTGTCAATTTTGGGTATGGTATTTTTTTACGATTTCGCGGGTGTGCGCAATTTTAAGACTTGACATATTTGGTGTCTATTTACCCGACGTAGATCCATGAACCCATCACACTCCTGACCGCTTATCACCAAGAAAAATCAAATGGGTGCTTCGGTGATCGACTGATGGCAACCGTCATAGAACAGCAGGATCCCCTTCCTCAAGCAATGACATGTGGCAGAGAGTACAGAAACACACAGTTTAAATAGCAACCACCCACAAAGCAAGGCCCAATCCAAACATTTTAGTGACTCAGTGACGTCATGTGTGACGTCACATTCTCGCCAGGACCCTTTCAAAATACAGTAGTAAAGCCTCAGAGGTAAACAAAGGAGATAAGAACATGCATGATCTGGAGTTTTCATATGTTACTAATCTCAATCTGGGCATTGTATGAAAGTATAGATCGAGTATGTAGTGTGAGCAACTTGTTGGTTATCACCTGGAAAGAATAGATGCGGCAGTAGAACCGCTGTTGTGCCGCTGGATCAGTCCGTCCTGATGTGTGGATGAAGTGATCCACAATCACGGTATTCAGGCCGCCTCACTCGTATTAGCCTGAATAGTGTCTGGTGTTACTGGGTTACCGCAATCAGGGCGGAACCCAGCCGACGTCACGCCTCCAACCAATAGGGTAGCAGTGGGCGTTGATATTGAGCCCGTGATTATGGATCACTTCATCAACACATCAGGACGGACCGATCCAACGGCACAACAGCGGTTCTACTGCCGCATCTATTTTTTCCAGGTGATAACCAACAAGTTGCTCACACTACATACTCGATCTATACTTTCATACAATGCCCAGATTGAGATTAGTAACATATGAAAACTCCAGATCATGCATGTTCTTATCTCCTTTGTTTACCTCTGAGGCTTTACTACTGTATTTTGAAAGGGTCCTGGCGAGAATGTGACGTCACACATGACGTCACTGAGTCACTAAAATGTTTGGATTGGGCCTTGCTTTGTGGGTGGTTGCTATTTAAACTGTGTGTTTCTGTACTCTCTGCCACATGTCATTGCTTGAGGAAGGGGATCCTGTGTGACCCCCGAAACGGTTGTTGCATCTTTGTGACATGACGTATTTCTGCAATAAATAAGACTTTGTTTCATGCTTACATTGGAGTGCCGGTGTCCCTGTGTTCTGCTATTTACCCGACTTGACCCAGTCTTTTATATTTTACCAAATGATTGGGTAATAATAAATGTATTATAACATAATGTTAAAAAAACCAAAACAAAAATTCCCAAATTTTCTGTAATTTTTCCTTACTATAGTAAAAAATAAAAACCTCAGTGGTGATTAAATACCACCAAAAGAAAGATCCATGTGTCCCCAAAAACATGGTATAAAATTTCATTTCAGTACAGCGTTATATGACGGAATAAATGTCAGTCAATGTACTGCAGTGCTGAATACTGAAAAATGGCCTGGCCAGGAAGGGGGTCTAAACACCTGGTCAGCAAGTGGTTAACATGTTACCTGCCTATGTGCCTACAATTCTTCTCCTTTTTGACATACTTCTAGTTCGTTATGACTTGTATAATGGAGCATTCCATGAATAAAAAAGAAAAGGCATATGTTAAAAAAAAACATATTGTTGCTATTATGTTATGCTATTATAATATGTTATTTGAATTTTTTCAGACTTGTATGTTGCAAATTACAACCAATGTGTGCCTTGAAATTATTTTGTGTGTATACAATAACAAAACTTTCAGTAAAAAGGTGCTAAGTAGTGATCTTCTGTATTTCAGAAACAAGCAAAAGGGCAAGATTTGTTCGACCAGCTTGTATACCATTTGGATTTAGTGGAAACTGATTATTTTGGTCTACAGTACATGGATGCTGCCCAAGTGTCGGTATGTATCTTCTGTTGTTGTGTCTCTGAACATATTATTTTTCCTATTAATACTCTTGGAAACTACAGGGACCATTGAAAAAAAATACTGTAAATTGGATCCAGTATGCACTCAAAGGTTTATTGTGTAAAACCCTTTTATTCAGTGGTTTCCCTTTTCTGCTTCTCTATTTTTTAATATGAAGTCCCATAGTGGTGTGTTATCACTGTAAATTAAAATGTCATTGGGGTCATGTCTGTATCCCTTTAGAAGTAATGAAACCTTAGGGAGTTTCTAACCAAAAAAAAAATAGGAAGGGATGCCAAAAATGATTGTGTTTCAAAGACAAGAGGTCACTTGGTATACAGGAAAACCGGTTATATACCATAGAATAACACAATAAATCCATATGTCCTTTGGAAATTAAACTCCTCCTAAACATTATTACAGCCTTAGCCCTTAAAACTGTAGATATCCAAGAAATAGCAGTATCAAAACATATAAAACTCAATTCATAATGTTTGCTACATTAATAAATAGAAACAAACTTCATCACCCTTGTTTAAATATATAGATCACCCCATAATTATTTAAAACTATCAAAAAAATTATAAATATAAATATTCCCAGCACAGAACATATGAATTTTCCATTTTCTTCTGCTTCTTATTTAAAAGTTCATACATTCATAATTTATTGCACACGTTTCATTAACCACCCCTTAAGGCCTCATTCACACAAGAAAAAGCCGGCATGTACAGCTCCGTACTGCGTATCGGGCAGCTCCCGGGAAGGACAGGTGCTGCATGTGATTAGTACATAGTCCCTGTCCTCTATTGGAGTATGCCGCCATACGCTCACCCGCCCTGCACGTCCGTGCGGGTGTGTGTACTCGAACGCTGGCGGGATGGATCCTGTCTGCGGCCGAGCCAGGGACACCCGCACCCGTACGGACCTGCACTTGAGGTGAACGTAGGGCGGCGTACAGCCGCGTACTCCAATAGACAAGGACAGGGGCTGCGTACTAATCACATGCAGCACCTGTTCTTCCCTGGAGCTGCCCTGCACGGAGATGTACGTGCCGGCTTCTTCTTGTATGAATGAGGCCTAAACAGCAGCAGTCTATCGTATATTAATTCATACGTTATATATCGTATATTACGCAACTCAATGCTTGCAGATCAACTAGTCCAGGCATGAGAGTACTTTGTATAAGTTCTCTAGATAATGTGAGAGTGGCAAACTTTCTCTCAATTAGAAGGTTTCACATTATCCAATGATAATTGCATATGCCTGCGATTTCGCCAGCAAAGACCTGTTTGGATTCCATCTCATCATGTGCAACATTCACCAATATCAATTGCATGAACTTGCTTCAAAAAAATAATTGCCTCTGAAACGAGAAGACCATGTTTAGAAAGTGTCTAGTAGCTGTATATGCATATTTAAATCGATTGATTTGCAGCATGTATTCCACAAAGGAAGGAAACAGGTGTTATATCCATCCTTACTCACGTGTGCTTGGTTCATAGGTCTCTGGAACAATGGATATTTCATTGCACATCATGATGCTAAACATATTTGGAAGCTCCACCTCTCTGAGTTTCATCCAAGATCCACATCCGGTATGAATTACCTGATGTGGATCTAATGTCACCATTCAGCAGCAGGGAATCAACGCTACCGTGTCTGAAACATCGCCCGTTCCCTAACGCGTTTCCTCCCAACATTGGATTTCTTCAGAGGGGTAGTGTGACATTAGTCAATTAATACCGGATGTGGATCTTTGGATGAAACAACTCATAAGGAAAGGTGAGGCTCCAAAATACTGTATGTTTAGCTTCATGATATGGCCACCTGCTATAATGAACCCTTTTTTGTACATCCCACAATCACTTCTACAGCTTGTGGAAGGTGCCCACCCCCTTGCATGTTTCCTGGGCTCTACTGCCCCTCCTGGGGGACCAGGATGTCCATGTCTGTGCTTCGTCTGCGGGGAAAGCGAAGAACTATTAGCAGTTCACTGATCATCCCTGCAATGAACAAAACTGGAAGTGATAAGCTTTTTGTCACTTCTGCTTTCAGTGCTGTCATTCTCTGGGCTTGTGGATTTTAAACACAGAGTTAGGATACAGTGACCAAAATACATAATAAGAAAACACTTTTTTTTTTCAGGAAGCAGTTCATTGAAGCAATTGGAAGAACTTATCTTAACAATCAGCAAGCCTTTGTCTTGAATATAGTTGTAGCAAACAGAAGCATAATACATTAGTCTACTTTACCTCATTAAATCCATGGAAGGCTGAACAGTACAGTAAACAGCTGACACTTGTGTTTAGTTATCTGGGAATCCAGAGTTTTAACTACTACACTACATCTTGTGATACAAATAACTGCAGCTGAAATTTTCTTTAAAGTGGATCCCCAGCCAAATAGATAAATATATCCAAAATACTGAACATGGTTTTTCTGTCTAATTAAAAATGATTGTTATTAATTTTATCCTCCCTTATAAATCCCATGCCAAAACCCTAAGCCAAAGTGACTTAACATATGCTTTAAGAGAAACATAGAGATCTAGGTGATTATTCTAGGGATATTTAAACATCTTATTATGTTAGAATGAACCATAAATGATCAAAAGTGTGTTCTTGCCTAATTCTTACCCAAAGTTCGATTTTTTTTTTTTTTTAATTTCTTAAATTTTCAGCCAGTTAATTCAGAATAGTCATAAAGTTTCTATAAATCACATTGGCTATGGATTTGATTTTGTAGATTTCTTTTTTTTTTTCTACATGCCTTGATACGGGGTAAATACCATTTCAAAATATTTCTTTTGTTTTTATTATTGGGTACAAAAAACACTGTTCTAGTGCATATTTTTTTAGGGCCTATTCAAACCCACACTAAAGATGCATGCTTAGTGAACAGACCTAGTTTCCTTTATCAAACACAAACTGTTGCACATAGATGTGAACCAGACGTGTAGGAAGGAATGGAAGTTTTGATTCAAATACATTTTGGGGGGGGGGGGGGGGGGAGTGATAATAAAAAC
>NW_017306739.1:888041-966533 GCF_000935625.1 Nanorana parkeri
GTTTTTTTTTTTTCCATTTTTTTTTTTTTTTTTTTTTTCCTACATTTATTTTTTTTCTGGCTTCTATCAAAATTTTCCTACATGCTTCCTGAGCTAGTCTTTTTTTATCTACAGTTATTCAGATCAGTGTATCCACAGCAATAGCTTTGGAGGCCGTACCCAGACTCCGCTGGTCTGGACGATTGTGGGGCTAGCTGAGGTATTGAGCACTGACCCTGATCATAATTATCACACTACTGACTATTAATAACTGCAAAGGTGTATTCAAATGTATTTTGCTGTTTGCTTAAAGTTATTTTTTAAAAGTTAACTGAAATACGTTTTCTTTAGACCCCGTTCACATTGAGCGATTTATCGCGCGGTAATTCCCACGATATCGCGGCAAATTACCGCGCGATATCACGCTCCAATGCAATCCAATGGGGCAAAGGGTCCTGCTGTCGCGGGTCGTGTGTCGCTACAGCAGGACCCTTTTTTTGAGCGGATTTAGCCGCGATTCAAGCTTGCTCAATGCAAGCTTGAACGCGACATCGCGCGGCAAATCTCGCGATGTCGCGCAATATGCAAACGCGCGATTTGCATATCGCGCAGTGGGAACGGGGCCTTATGGTCTATTAAGGGAAACAGCAGTTCATGAATTCTGAAGCAGTTGTGTTATATGCTGCTGCTGCCTACTGGAGGTTTGGACACAGGCAAACAGAAAAAAGTTGCAAGCCCACCACTCTAAAACCCCACCTCTAACAGCAATGCCTCAATTTTGTTGCCAATGTCCTGGAGGGTTGGTGCTTTTTCTTTCATTCTGCTGTTAAAATTAAAAAGCTAGTAAAAAACTATAGTTATACATTTTTATTTAAGTATTTTAACTCAAGATCCTTGATACACTGCTGCTGCTGCTAATGTTGTTTTATTCTTTGCTGTCATCATTCAAGAATTATATGTATTTGACTGATCTCAAAGTAGAAGGAATCAGAATAGACTTATCCTTCGCACAAACTTTGAAGGCTGTACCCAGACACTTTCCAGTCTGTCCAATACTGTTTCTGTTAGCCACAGAGTGCTTTCCCCGTTCAGAGTGGTGGTACAGCCTGTGCTGTGACCCTGTCTTTGAGGGCTCACTCAGTGAGTAAGCCAGTCAGGCTAAAGCATCGGGGCCTACTTGGTAAAGTTGGGTGCCATTTTTCAAATTTCCCTCCTCCCACCATCGTCACTGCGTTAAGAGTGAAGGCTGAGGGATTTATTTCTGATGACATCTACTAGGTGGAGTGCTGTGTGCTCTGTCTGCTCTCTTTCCCACCATTCAGCCTAGAAAAAGCAGCATCACACTGCTGCTCTTGAACCACAAAGTGGATTTTGATCTATGGTTCCATTCCACCTATAGTGACCTAGTCGCCTCTTCAGTACCAGCTACCTGGGTTTGTTGTTACTTGAAACATTGGGCCCAGTTGCTGAATGGCATGCAACACAACATGCCTTCTCATAGATGTAGGGGACAGTCCCGCTGCTAAGGGTGACCTCAGCCCATACTCTCAATGTTTTCTGGAGGTGTTTACCTGGTTTTCCTTGGTGTAAACAGTGCCTGTAATCTTGAACATGGGAACCCACATGGTCATCTGCGGAGTCTATTCAGCTGCATTGGGTGGGGCTGAGGCCTTCCCCACGTCCATGGGGACTTTTGTGTGTGCAGTAAGGTCTTCCTAGTTGTTGATGCTCAGATACTCAATCACTCTCTCCATAGGGGTTATTAGTGTGCTGCAGCACCATCTGCAAAAGATTCTGTCTCTGACCCTTTTGTGATCAGGTGTCACACTGGTTCTACAGCACCTGTTGTCATTTGTGATTCAGAATCCCAACAGATAGGGAAAGCTATTTTTGGGGAACTACAGTCTCCTGCAGTTGACTTGGAAATACAAGGTGTTCAAACCTTCTATTATAGGCCTTGGGTCTTTTAGGGCTCCTACAGCTGCAAACTGTTCCTGTCCTTTTAGGAACAGCCCTTGGAAGTTATTCCCCCAAAAGTGGATCCTTGGTTATGCTGATCCTCCATATTCCCTCTCCTCTAAGGGGCCTTCTGAGTGAGTGAGTCAGTTGAGACCAATTTCCACTGCTCCCTACCCTTCCGGGTTCTTCAAGGGCACTTGTAGTGTTGACAGAACTGGACCATATGTCCCCCCTAGTACCTTTTCTTGGCATCTCCATTGTGGGACATTTGGGTAACCTTCCTGGAAAATGACTCTGATAGCCAGAATTTAGGGGGCCCAACTCCTCCCTTTTACCAGTTGGAGCCCCACAGATGACTTTGACTTAGTATTGGTAACTATCGTTCACCCTCTTTTTTTACAGTGGCTCTCCTTCTCTTGTTTACCATTGGTCTTCCTTAGTCTTACCCTTTGCATCTGGGAGTCTGGATTTGAGGCGATCCTTGGCCTGGACTTAGTTGGACATAACTTTGGTGTTATAAGTTCTTCACCTATGGAAAGGCTAGGAAATTTTCCCTGAGACAAGGTGGTTTCTACACTGGATGACAATAGGGACGTTTCTCTCAATCGCACCTTTTAGAATCACAGTTTTTGCTTTCTGGATATCGCTAGGGTTGCAACTAATATTTATTTAGATAATTAATTAGTTGGCCAAATATTTTTTTCAATTAATCGGATAAAAAAAATGAAATATCCTTAATTTAATATAAAATACTCAAATGGGGTGTTACAAACACAGTTTACTTCAGAATAAAACTGCATGTACAATTTTTTGCAATCGCACCACACTAACGCATGACATTGAAGTGCGTTCCAGTGCAGGCGATCTCACTATGGGTGGGAGGCACGTTTGGAATATCATTGAAATTAATGGCACTGCAACGCACCTCCCACAGCAGAATGTCAGGCCAAAACCATATCTTCTTTCCCACTTTTTAAAATGTTTTTGTAATAATTGTATTGTAAGTACATGGAGCTTGAATAGCTTCCCCCAGGGAATGACAGCTGTCGGTGGCAAGATCCTGCAGACGGCAGCTGAATGTAAATACAGCAGGTAGTGGGCTGGTGCAATAGCACCAACCAACTAATCGATAATGAGAATAGTTGTGAACTATTCTTATTATCGATTAGTTCGTTGCAGCCCTTGATATATCCAACCTGTAGTCTACATTCTGGTGACGGCTTTGTGCACTTCGGTGTACTTTACCACCTGCATGGCAAAAAGGAACCATCACTGGAGGGCTTGGTGATCCCTTCACAGGTCACACTGCAAACCTGTTTCTTACACTCACCATGGGAGATGGCTTGCATCCAGGGGTCCTCTTGGGTATTGGATTATTTGAAGTCAGGCCCTCCTACTGTGGCTGATTCACAGCCTCTATGGGAAGTTCCTCAGAATATCTTCCCTGCTACTGCTCTTAATCAGGTGACTCTCAGGCAAAGTTTCTTCCTCCACATTTCATGGCTGTTGATGCTTTGCTGGATTGTGGAGGGGGTGATACTTTGCACTCCCATGTACTGGATTAGATAGCCAGGCTCTAAACTGTGTCCTTGTGGACAGGTCTGCTCCTCCTGTTGTATTCTGGTGTTGCTGCACTAGTATGGAGTGGCTGTCTTCCCACTCCTGTCTGTTTTGGTCGTGGATGCTTCCTGTACCATTTTTCTCTCCCTTTTGTGAGTCTCTCTGACTGAAGGTGGTTCCACTGGGGTTATCTCCAACTCCTTAGGTCTTTGACAGTCTCCTTGTGGAGGTGTACTTGGTTATATCTTGAGATTGGATAGCTGTCCTAGACATCCCTACTCTTTCTTGGAGCCTTGCTTTGGCTCGCAGCTTCTGGTTGTATGGATTCTGTATTCTCAGAGTTAGTCATTCCCTTTTTGCAGTGATTCTAGTCCTGGCCAAAACCTCCGGTTGATCCACTGTGACCTCCCCTGGGCCATTTGCAGATGCCCTGTCCTGTAGGGAACTTTACATTTTCTAATTCAGATTTGCATGCTGGTCCTTCTGGTTGCTATAGACAGCTCCTCGTTCTATCCTAGATCCATCAATGGCTGCAGGCAGTTGGACTGCTTTTGGACATCTCAACTGTTTTAGAATTTCTGAATTTCCTTGTCCCTCAATGGACGATAAAGAAAATTTAAAATGTTTGTACTTCCTGTAAAATCTTTTTCTTGAAGTCCCATTGAGGGTGTTTATTAACCCTATGCAATGTTTGCTTACAAAACCGAGGCATGACAGTTAGAGGCAGGGTTATACAGGTTTTTATTTTGTTTGCCAGTGGCCTAACCTCCTGTAGGCTGCAGCATATATCCCAATTGTTTCTGAATTTTTGCATTGCTGCATTCCACAATAGATAAGTGCAACATCTTTTTTTTTTTTTTTTCTAAATATAGAGACCTTCTTGCTAAATTATTTTTGTATGCATTTTAACCATTTTTTTTCTTTTTTTTCTTTAAAGCATTGGCTGGACCATACGAAACCCATTAAGAAACAAATAAAAAGTATGTACCTAAAATATTTTGCTTTTTGTTTTAGTTTGAATTGCTTGTGTTTTATCTTATGCTGGTAAAGGCCCGCCAAAGAAATTAAAATATTATATAAAAGATGTTAAACCAGAGCTCCGGGCAAAATGGTTCTTAACTCCTGTAGTGAGGCTACCCCCACAATGCAAGGGTTAAGCCTTCATTTGTGTCTAGGTGCTAAAAACAAAAAGTTGTACTAACCTGATCTTCGGAGACGGCTTGCTCTTAGACAGGTCCCTGGAGCCTCTACCACCCTCTGCTGCAGTAGTCTAAGGATCCTTTAATCATCATGTTCAATACAGTGTATAAGATGGGAGGACGCAGAGGGACATTCCATCGCTGCAGTGGATGATGAGACAGGCTTCAGGGACCAGAGTAGCTGCCTGCGAGCTCCAAGGTTTTGGTGAGTTTAACTTTTTTTAGCACCTAGACACAAACAAGCATTCAGGTAATATTGTATTGTGCACATTTCTCAAAACAATTTGCTTCAAAAGTTTAATGCCCAGTGATGCAGAACATTTTGTATATTTTGCAAGAAATACTATAAAATAGTCACTATAAGGGTAGTCGCATCCCAAAAATAAGCATAGCCAAAATAGTATACCGGGACTTTTAAGGATAAAGAATGTCATAACAATACATTTGTTTCTAAAAACATTGTTTTTTGTATTGGCATTAAATGTAATATATATCATCTCCATCCAACGTTCAGTATGTGTACTTTCTAGACTTGATATCACTAACTACGATCTAAACCTAATGATCCATCTCTAGTGGTTATAACCAACAGGTGTTTGAATCCCCTTGTGCAATACGGTTATTATCATTTCTCAATACATTTCACAGATTGCTCTGCTTTATCAGGACAGCCACAGTTGTGTTTAACAAAAGTAAGCTAAAGCAATGTCCTCTTATCCACCACCCCTGCACACTCATCAGACTAACCCAGTCCTGGATAGGTAACCAGTCCCAATGGTGTGGGGGTACAAAAAAGCAGTGTGGGAAACCTTCCTTATGTGTTAAAATGGGGGATGGAGCCTCTCTGTTGATTTTTGGATACTTTAGAGTCTTGTTCACACCACAAGTGGTGGGTCTGTGCAGGCCGCTTTTTCCAATGCCGCCCCAACCTGCAGACTAGGCAATGGTGCACTGAATCAAAGTATGTACTTTTTTTAGCGCAGCATGATGTGATGCGGTACAACTCCAGCGCACCACGTAGTGTCAATAAAACATAATGAAATGTCACTTGATGTGCATTTTCAATAAAATTCTAACAAAAAAAAAAAGATCAGCACACACCAGCAGCTGTGCGTTGAGCTCAGCTTGCTGGTGTAAACAAACCCTTATTTAAATAGAACAGTGAGCAAAAAGCAGTTTATAATAGGAAGGTATACAATACACTTTTTTGTTGAACATATGAAATATTTTTAAACAAATTTATCAATGTTATGACACACACACTTAAATTTTTATCCCAGAGATTCCTCGGTCTGCAATCACACACACTGATCACCCAAACTGAATATTGAACACTGTATAGGTCCACCCCTTAACCCTTTTGCTGCCAGAAACGTATGCCCTATGTGGCTAGCAGTGGGCCCCTTTAAATACCAGGAGTCTGTTTACCTATTTAAAGCCAACTGTTGGCTTTACACTGGAAGGGATTCTGGCAGCTTTTCCAGGGGCCGATAAACAGTGCCCCCCAACACCCCCAGCTTTGCTTCTCAGGCTCCACTGACCCTCCTGCTTGCCCGGGACCAGCATCCTGGGTGTGGGCAGGTAGCTAGGCGATCTCCCTGCTGAGTAAAAAACAGAAGCTGTGCTTGATCAGCTTCAATGGTCTCCAAAGGTAACATTAAGGGGCCCTGCAAACATGCGTCAGGTGCACCTACATACGAAAACATCAATTGCGTCATATGTTGGGTATCAACAGCAAAAAGTTTCCCAGCACGAATGGCAAACGCACCAACTCATAACCAGCTTTAAAGCAAGGTGCACATGGAAGGGCTTTAAACAGTACAACAGCAAAATGTTTCCCAGCACACTCACCAGCCAGCCTGTACCAGCTTTAAAGCATTTTGCCATTTTCCGTTTGCCATTGGTTTTGCTTGACTGATTTGGTGCAGTGAGACACTGGGGATCTCAGGTGTCGTTGTGATGTGCGGGGTCCCTGGTGTGTCCCAGTGCCTTTTTAAGGAGGTTGGGCTGCCTCCTGGTGAACCTGCACCCAATTTATCTTTTGCTACATATGCTCCAAGATGGAGACTCTCGTAGGTTAGAGTTAGGACCACACTACACAGAGGGGCCTTGGCGAGGCCGTGCGGCTTCCACATATTCTGCAGAAGACGTGTATCTAAAACCTCTGTTTTTAACCTTAGCGGTTAGACAGGGTTTTTTTTTTGCAGGCTGGCTGGTCAGTGTGATGGGAAACTTTTTGCTGTTGTACTGTTTGCTTTACAGCTGGTTATGAGTTGATGAGGGCATTTGCCATTGCTTACATGTTGGGTATCGTCGCGTGCGCCAGAGAGAGAGAGAACAATAATTCTAGGGCCCAAATTCTTGGTTAACTCTAAACGGATGCCTATGGACAATTTGGGGTAACGTAATCTTTAGCCGTTTCATGGGGGCACGCAGTTTGTAAGCTTGGAATGTTAAGCATCTATTTACTCTGCACAACCTTATCTTTTACAAAATATAAAAATGGGTATTCTATTGTGTTTTTATGCACTAAAATAAAGTTGTGTATTTCTTATTGAATTTTGGGGTTTGATAGAGTTGTGCTAATATGTGACATAAACATTTTCAACTGCTATCATTTTATTTTACAGGGTCTCTGATTTTCAGGAAATATAGAAGTGTGTGTGGGTGGGGTTCTAACTAATTTTCAGGCCTATAATAACATATAACATGTGTGCAAAATTGGCTTCGGCAGTGAAAGTGTTAAATGTTGCACACAGAACCCAGATGCACTGTCTGGAGGTTTAACACTGAGTGTTCAGTTCAGCAGCAATCTTCTTCAGAAGTAAAGTTTTTCTCTTTACTACCTGCTGTATACTACAGGTGTGTGTGTGTGTGTGTGTGTGTTTGGACACAGTTTAGTCTCTTACCTGTATCCTGCCCCCCAGCACACATGCCTCACTCCCCAGTATCTATACCAGCAGCATGACACTCCTCCAGTACGCACTACTCTGCAGTTTATGTGCATTAACCTCTCAGTGATCAACTGCCAGAGAAGAGTTTATTCAGTCCCCCAACTTATAAGTGTTAACCCATCAATGACCTGTCTGCAGTGTATGTGATCTGCTTCGAGAGCATAAGCATCAACCCTTCAGTGATGAATATGCAATGTGTGTACTTTAATACTTTAACCTGTCTCAAGCATATACACATTAACCCCTTAGTTTCCAGCCCACACGTGAGTGTTTTAACCCCTTAGTGCCCATTCCTCTGCGCAATGTGACAACCCCTCAACACCCAGTCTTTGGTTTGTGTGTTTTATCACTGACACTGTCAGTCCCCGTTCACTTTGAGCGGATTTGCACTCGAAAATCGTGCATATTGCAGCCTGATATCGCGAGATCTCGCTTACCCAATGATTTGCAATGGAGCTGTTCAATTCTACAGCTCAATGTCGCCTGTAGTTTGTCGCTTGTGCAGGACCCTTTTTTGCGCGGATGTCACGCAATTTTGCTTGTATTTTCATGCAGCCCAATACGAAAGCTTGTGCGATCGTCGCGTGAAAAGTCACGCTATATCGCGCTACTACGATCGCATGGATATCCGCACGAGTTGCCTGTCGCTCAGTGTGAATGGGGTGTCAGTGTTTTACGGTTTACGGTCTACTTCAGTCTGTTTTGTTTGGAGACTGGAATTCCCATGACCAATGATTAGCAGAGTGCTTGATACGAACCAATTTTCCCTGAGTTTGCCCTCGCCGGTACAAAACTTTGACTGACACCCCCCCTCCAGGGCCTCAGGTGAACTGGCTTCACTCCAAACCAGTGCACTTCACTACTTCTGTCAAATTCTTTACTCCTTCCCAAATGATTGAGGATTTTTTTAAAGTCCATTTCCAACTTTGTAAGTGATTAGCATTTATTGTGGTAATGGAGAGGTTCAGTGATAATGTATACATTTGCACATGTTTATGAATCGCATTGCAGGCTTTCCTCCCTTTTTTTTTTTTTTTTTTTAATGAACCTTTTATTAAGCCTAAAGCCTAAAAATTCTGAATTTTCAACACAGGCAAATCAGTCTGGCACTGGGGTTGGATTGTAATCAGGCTGAAAATAGCTCTTTACCCTCCCTGTTATTCATTGTAACATTATCAGTAAACAGTTGCTCTACCTTTTATACACAATACACTGTCAATACTAATGAATGGGAAATCTCAGAGCGAGCTTGTAAAACAGGCAGGCATTTCCATGAGACGATGAAGAGGAAAGCTAACAAAGGGAAGTAAGTTTGTGTGTTCATATACATCAGCTACAAATGCCTACTTCAGGTACACATGGTGTACATTGCTGGCATATGTTTATTTTTTAAATACCTCTGCAAAGGTGGAAATTGGCTTTAAGAAGTGGTCCATTCCTCATTGTGGATCCAGTGATATCCCGCCTTACGGAGAAATGAGAAAACAAACTTACCAGAGCATTGCACCACCTCTGCCTGCCCCTGCTATTCATACAGTTTAGCTGTATGCAGAATCCCCCCACCACTAGCTGGTGTACGGTCCGAAGTAGAAACGCTGCTCACTGGTCAGCGTTGCCATGTGACCATGTTCTGACCAAATCTGATTGTTTATTCAGATACATTCACACCAGTGGCCTGCTCAAGGTCCTTTTTATAGGGCTCTGGCAGTGCTCATCCTGTTCCTCCTTGCACAAAGGAGCAGATACTGGGCCTGCTGATGGGTTAATGACCTTCTGCGGCCCTGTCCAGCTCTCCTAGAGTAACTGCCTGTGTCCTAGAATCTCTTCCATGCTCCTGAGACTGTGCTGGGAGACGCAGCAAACCTTCTGGCAATGGCACATATTGATGTGCCATCCTGGAGGAGTTGGCATGTCTGTGCAACCTCCGTAGGGTCCAGCTATCGCCTCATGCTACCAGTAGTGACACTGACTATAGCCAAATGCAAAACTAGTAAAAAACGGTCAGAAAAGATGAGTAGGGAAAAAAATGTCAGTGGCCTCCACCTGTAAAACCATTCCTGTTTTGGAGGTCATCTCATTGTTGCCCATCTAGTGCACCTGTTGTTAATTTCATTAACCCCGAAGCAGCTGAAACTGATTAACAACCCCCTCTGCTACTTAATTGACCTGCTCAATATCCCAAGAGTTTCATTGACTTGATGCTATACTCTGATTAAAAGCGTGTTCTTTTAATTTTTTGGAGCTGTCTACTATGATTTCAAGCCTTGGGCTCCCAATCCTCACTGAATGATCTCTTCTGTTTTGGAGTTTCCACCCTGCCCTACACCTTCCTCTTGTTGATGACCATCCATTTTGTTCTCTATACCTTTTGTTTTTTTCTTTCTATCGGGGTTTCTACCAGTTACCCCCCATCTTGAGGGTTGACAAATTTCTGCCTAAAAAAGATGTTTGAGCCTGGTATTTTTCTTCTCTAAGGGGAGCAAATCTGTTTATATACTAGTATTCTGAAATTTTGTTCTGTCTCCATATGTTGGCACTTTTTTTGCTGTGAGCTTAAGCACATTATTGCCTTATGCCTTCTGGCGCCAATTACCCTTTTTACTGGTTTGTCTATAGATGTTGCTAGTTCCCTCAAGCTTTTCTTTATTTTTGTTTTTAACTGGCATCTGAAGTTCAAGTATGCCCTGTTATGGTTAACTTGACAGTAGATCTCTGATTTGGCAGAATACCTCTTGTATAGCTAATTTAATGTCACATGCACTGCATCACTCTTTATTAACTGCCACATTAAAACTGGCACTTTTCACCAACTCTTTAAGGGCCTGTTGACACACACGACGTCCGTTTTCTGTGCTGTCCTGATCTGTACGCTCCTGCACTAAATATGCATCCCAATGTATCCCTATGTGTTTTATGGGCTACAGTTCTCGCGTGCGCAGTCCGTTCAGGCTACGACAGAAAAAATACTGCATGTCACATTTTGTCCGGTCAGGAAACGCACAAACGTGGCGAGAACGGAAACGGAACACAATGCCGCTAAGCACAACATTTGTTTTATTCTTGCTCCACTTTTTATGATGTCAGAGGCAGTCGGAGTGGGAGATAGACACAGGTTGGGGTAGAGGTAAATACATGAACTGCAAACATTTTAAACATGCCCATTACCTTTTGCATGAACATACAAGTAAAGGCAAAAAATGTATCCGGGTGAGCTCGCAAATCCTCATATATAAACTCCAGAACTGACCCTTGGAGTCCCGGAGCCTCAAGGTCGGATGTACCCAATAAACACGTCACCTGCAAGCTCGTTCTCTGCAGATTGCTGTAGCCAGCACCATCAACATGCCTGCAAACATGTGATACATGTCTGATCACCAGCTTTACATACACAAAGGGAAGTAGATGTTACGAGAGGGCGGAAGTGACCTCAGAGGAAGAATCTGCATACTGACAGCCCCACGGCTTGAAAAAAAAACAAACTGTCATCCGGACCGAAAACACGTAAAAAACGCACTGCATGAGTAGCACCGCGTCTGCAGATCCGCACCTGATCCAGACCTGATCAGGACCTGAAAATCATGTGAACAGGCCCTTAAAGGATACATTTTGTGGAGGCCCACAAAAGAAACTTTATGGAATGAAGGCTTGTTCACACCAGATGTAGTTGTGATGCAGTCCATTCAGTTTGGCAGCTGCATCAATCGCGTCACAATGCTTTCCAATGGGATTTCTGGTGCTCTGATTACACCAGAGCAGTCAGTTCCGATGCAGTAAGAAAAAAGCTTGCTTGCCATACTTTAGCTGCACCTGATGGCAATGGAACACATTTAAAAAAGCATACAAATGCAGTGGACTGCACGGAATCCCATTTTAAGCACACAAAAAATGCAGCGGAACGCATCACACTGCACCTGCGCAGACACGCACGGTTTCTATGTAGTTATGGTGCATTTTATGTTTAACTGAAAATTAGTTTGACTTTATAGAGTTTTATTTATTAGTCATAGTATTTTTAGCAGAACCACGTGATAGGATTGAACATATTAAAATGTAAACCGTAATTGCATAATTAACAATTTTTGACTGTTTTTATGAGTTAACTTTTTTTTTATTTTTAACAGTTGGTCCTCCGTATACTTTGCACTTTCGAATTAAATATTACTCCTCCGAACCAAACAATCTTCATGAAGAGTTTACAAGGTATGTAGTATATACACCACAAATTTGTCAGCATTTTACAAGTGAGGTTCAGTTGTTCATGTTTTATTGGCATTGATTATTGAATTACAGTGAATGTAGTATTTTTTGCAAGTAGACCTATAAAGTCAAGACCCTTAAAGTCAATATTTCATAGATACACTTTTGGGTGCAATTACATCCTTTAAAGAAAACTATGGGGAGTGTTTTTCCTCATAGTTCTCTTTAAGGTCACGGGGAACATATACTCCAGTGACCCGAAGCTGAGAGCCACCGCTCACTGCAGGGAGACGATCGGGAATTGAGCAGATCGGTGCATGTTTCTGCTCACTTCCCAATCAATAGAGCCGACCTGTGACAGCTTCTCTGTCACAGGTCAGCTCTAACTATGAGGATGAGTGGAAATCACTCGCCTCATAGTTTTCCTTTAAGTCCATGTAGATAGGTCTCTATCATCTTTGCACCCTGTCAGTCGGCATTCACCCACCCTTGCTGCTCTGCTGTCTGGAATTAATTGTTGAAATAGTGCAATTCAAAGCACTAGTTTAACTGGGTGTTGTCTGTGATAATTTAAGCCATAGCACTAGATAGTGTTGCCCAGTGGTAACCCACACACAACACAAACAGTGGAACTTTATGGCAGAGGTAAAGCTGTAAAGCAGTATCTTCCATGCCTTCAGAGTAAATAGTACATTTTTCTTTTTTATACTAGGAAAAACCAATACTAGATTTCAGACGGGGGTTGAAAGTTTTTCCCACAGTATATATAGCTGACCGGGTCAGTTCTAAAAAAAAAAAAAGTGTCAAAAAGTAGACTTGGGCTCGATTCAGCAAGCTGCCCTGGCGTTAAAGATACTTTAAAGTTTGATTGCACATGCATATGATTACCTCCAGGGTGTATTTCAAATAATGTCATTTACTTTTTGTTTTTGTGTCCCATCTTCAGAAATATACTAAAATGTATGTGTTTTATTTAAGGTATTTATTTGTACTACAGCTTAGACAAGATATTCTTGCAGGAAAGTAAGTACATTTAATGTATTATATATGTGTAAATTAGATGCTTCATAGACGGGAGGAACTTGTGTGTGGCATATACTCATATAAGCAGACTTTAACAATGAGTATACTTTTAAAATACATTTTCTTTTTTAATATAAAGTATCTACATGAAAGAAACGCATATAGGGATTATCAAGGGTCCTGCTATTCTAAATTTCTTTCTTTTTTCTTATAAAATTGTTGGCAAACAAGTCCTCTGAGTATTATTGGAAATTCAGCATCCCCAGGGACACTTCAAAATGGCATGCTTCCTATGCAGGATACATTAGTTGACAGCACCTGTCATTGTATCATGCACATCCAAGGGGATTCTTAGATTGCTGTCTTTTATGTAATACCAAAGAAAATCTACCGCTTCTTCCTCTTCCTCAGAATGTTTCCTTTTGTGTTCAGGGCTCATAGCATTTAAAGGCACTAAATCAACAAGCTATAAAGAACAATATAGCTATTTTTTGTGAACTGATTTTTCCAAAAATGTTTAATGCGATCTACACAGGTTCTTTTTTTTGTTCTATAGTAAACATTAATCTGCCAATCAGTTAAAAAAGCCTAAGGGGGTTATTCACAAAGGAGCCAAAGGATCCAGCCGTAACTTCGGCCGCCGGAGCCCTTCGATTCAGTCAAACCGAAGCGCTGCTGTACGTACTATTCACTATAGACCGTACAGCAGCCGAAGGCGGCCAAGCGGCTCAGCGAAGTGACAGCCGAAGCGGGGTGAACGGCCTGCCGAAGGCCAGCCTTTTGCTCCGCAAATGACAGCTGAGCCGAGCTAGCCGTGATCTCACGGCTAGCTCCGCCCAGTTGTAATGACAGATCAGCGTCTCGAAATGACCTGGGGACACTGAACTGTCATTGAACAATAACTGGTCGCAGCTGGCCGTGACATCACGGCCAGCTCTGCCCAGTTGTTTATTGACTGGGACCTGGTAGAAGATTCTAGCAGGTGCCGGCCAATAAGAAACAGTTGGGCAGAGCTAGCTGCCAGTGCTAGCTCCCCCCAATTGTTTTGTTTTTTTCTTTTTTTTTAAATATTTTTTTTCAATTTAACTATTTGCATTTGTAAAAAAATGTTAACCTTTTTTTATTATTATTAGTTTCACTGATTTGCTATTCTGCTCGGTACCACGGAGGTTGGTGCTACATAAATCCTGAATAATAATAATTAGGGATATACCGATATGGATATCGGTGCCGATACCGAGTATTTGGGCGAGTACTCGTACTCGGCCAAATGCTCCGATGCCTAGCCCAATACTTCCTGTATCAGGAAGCTGGTCAGCGCATCATTACATGTTGCCCGGTTTCCTGATTGGCCGGGAAGTGGCTCCATGCTCTCTCGTCACTTGTGATGAGAGAGCATGGAGCCGTAATGCCGGGCTTCTTGATTGGTCGAGAGGCTGGCCAATCAGGAAGCCGGGCGCCGTGTAATGACGCAGCGCCCGGCATTCTGATTGGCCGGGAAGCTGGCTTCATGCTTCCTCGTCGTCTCATGACGAGGGAGCATGAAGCCGGCCTCCCGGCCAATCAGAAAGCAGGGTGCTTCCTGATTGGCCAGCCAGACGGCTCCAGCTGGGTTCCAGAGGAGGGCCGCGTTCTGGCTTGAGAGACCCTTGGGGTGACAGGCTGGACATACCAAGGTAAGAGGGGACAGACTTTCTTGTTAATCGGGAAGCCGGGTGGCGAGTCTTTACACGCTGCCCGGCTTCCCGGCCAATTAGGAAGCCAGGTGGCGAGTCATTACACGCCACCCGGCTTCCTGGATGGGACTTCCGGTACTCGGTAATTGGTATTGGCGAGTACCAAAAAAAAATATCGGTACTTGTACTCGGTACCAAAATACTGGTATCGGTGCATCCCTAATAATAATAAAAGGCATTTTTCTCTATAGTCTATTGAGGGACAAAACTTGATAATCAAAGCGACACTAAACTCAGGAGTTAAATCTTAAAAATGCATTCAAATATCCTATTAACAAAAATTTACCTTATTTGTGCATAACTCAGCTGTAGATCTTCTAATCATCTCTGAATTTGTGCTGACACTGTCCTTCCTTCTGGAGGGTGGCTACTTTTGTTCCCCATGGTCCCTGTGTGTGTTGTAAATTAGGCATTGCCCCAAGCTCGCTCCCATGATGGAATACAATCTCATGTTTAGTTTACTAATTTGTATTGTGATTGAAGTCCATCACGGGAGCAAGCTTGGTGTGGTGGCTACTTTACAACACTAGTCCAAGGTATATCCCACCGCACTCCTGACCGAAAACAAACCCAAACTTGGGTGGGTGCCGTTGCGACCGCAGATGTCTCCACCAATAGTACAAAATAGATAAATGGTCACTCGCACTCCAACGATGCAAAGTCAATACCTTCAATAATGTGATGTATCCTTCCACTTAAGGGGAGTTAGGGCAAAAAACCTGGGGACTCAGGGGGTAAAGAAGAACTTCGGACATTCTAAAAACTTTCCCTTGCAGTGGGTCTACCACTGTACTGCATGGGTTATGTGCTTCTTTTTCTCTAGGGGCCAAGATGACATCAGTGGTCATCTTGGCCCCTAGAAAAAAAAGAGCTTGTAACCTTTGCGGGTTATGGAATGTTTTTAAAATTCCTGGACCATTTTCCACTGAGGTATGCATTTCCATCTTTCTTATACGTGGGTGGCTCTACAGAAATCCACAAGATGTTTGATACACAAGGAGAATTTCCAACATTGGATTAGCTTTACAATTGCCCTAACATTGTTCTACTTGTAAAACAAAATTGTTCTACCTGTTAATCAAAGCTAAACCTTTTCAAATGCATTTCTAATACTGTATAGAACAAAAAACATCTTGGCCACCTTTCAAATATTAGTGGCAACATGCATTTTTCCTTTCACAATTTTTTTGAGTCACAATGTTGGTATAACATTTGTGTAAGAGCAAGATTAAGACAAATGCATGTACAAGTAGTTTAAAATATAGGTTTTTTTTTTTACCCCATTGGAATCCTTAAGTATATGAACATAATTGACAAACGTAATGTATGCTTTCAGCATCTGAACTATCAAAATCTCTGTTTTCTATTACTGATCATCTCAAGATGATGTCTTGAGATTGAATATAATGGGTGCTTTTTTTTCTTCTTTTGTTGTATAGATTGAAATGTCCATATGAAACTGTTGTGGAATTAGCAGCTTGGTGTTTGCAAGGTGAGTAGATTGTTATTGACTGCTGACTTATTGTTTACTCTATACATACCTTAAATATAGCTGGAAATTGCCACCTTCTCATGCAGCAAGAAAACACTATTGGGCTTAAGTAGATTAACACTGAATTAAAGCTTCTTTTTATGGAGCTAGACACCATTTAAATTTGGTATTTATTTTTAGAAAATGTAATTGGATTTTCTTAAAGCAATAATTCTTTGACTTTTGGTATATGCTTCTGTTCTCTAAGGCATTAAAGTGACACTAAAGTTGTTAAATCTAAAAAATGCATTCAAGTACCTTAATGCACCCATTATGACCCATAAGTATGATTCCTTATGGGTCATACCATATCCCCAGATCGCTATTAACAATACCGTACCTTATTCGTGCATCACTCATCTGTAGATCCTCAAATCATCTCTGAATTCCTACTGACACTGTGTTGTAAATTATCCAATGCTTAAAGCTCACTCCCGTGATGGACTACGATCTCAAAATTTGTAAACTAAATATGAGATCGTAGTCTATCACGGGAGCGAGCTTGGAGTGGGGCTACTTTACAACACACACAAGGACGAAAATTAGGGAACAAAATTAGCAACCCTCCAGAAAGGATGGAAAGTGTCAGCACGAATTCAGAGATGATTTGAGGATCTATATACAAGTGATGCACATTAACATTTTGTGAAGGTACTTGAAGAATGCATTTTTAAGATTTAGCTCCTGAGTTTGTCACATTAAGGTGTCCATACACAGAGCAAATATAGGCTGGTTCTTGATGAACTAGCCAAAATGTTCTCCCTGGGTGGCCCAGTCAGTGGTCTCCAACCACACATCCTTCAATCTGAAAATCGCCAGCCACTGTCAGAATACAAAAGCCAGACAGGGAGAATTCCCCTACACACACTGTTTAGCATGGATGGAGGGATTTAAAAATGTACTAGTGTAACACTAGGCAAAGGCACAGCCCCACCTTGTGGCTGTATCCCTGCTCATACTGAACAAGTTCAGTTTGGCTTAGTGTTGGATATTTACTGCCTTGCTATTGTACTCTTTGTGTCATACCATATCCCCAGATCCAGATAATTCACTTTCTGCATTTCTGTTTCACTGCTATTTTTTGGGCACAGACATTATGCATACAATAATAATGTAGCAGACAATATAGTGTCGTAGTCTGCCAGTAATACATCAGCACACTTGAGTATAGAAACATGGGGTAAAGGGCTCCATGAGGGGAGGAGGGAAATCAGAAGGTGATGAAGGGAGGTAGGGGTCAGGGGGAAGGTAGCATGCAGGAAGGGTAGTGAGCAACTGTGGCCACTTGGGTATCTAAGTATAAAAGAGACAGAGATCAGGCTTCGGAGGGATAACGTTTTCAGTCCAGGCATACCAGATTGGAAAAAACGTATCTATGCAGTCTGCCAACCTGGCTTCAACCTTTTTCATGAAGAATGGCCTACGTGACTCTGTACTTAGTTTCACCAACAGAAAGGGTTTGCACTTAAATTATAGTTTGCTTCACTTCCATGAGGGCAACATGAAGAAAAAGTGCACTTTGAGAAGGCCCGTTAGATGGACATTAAGGAGGGCATGATGTGCTCGGGGTGCTAAGGTAAAGCCTAGCAGGGTTGCGGGATATTACCTCAGTCCAAAATTTGTTAACTATGTGGCACATCCACCAATTATGAAACAATGTTCCCATCAGACTACATCCTCGAAAACAGAAAGGTGAGTAGCTTGTTGCACAATGACTAGATCGGGCACCATATACCATCTTGAAATGACTTTGTATTTCATGTCAACAGCTGAAACATGTGAAACAGGATTTGGTTATAGACCATATATGCTGCCAATCCCCCTTGTCTAGGTCTGAGCCAAAGTCCATTTTTCCACTGGTGGGTATCGTTAAAGAAAAGTGTATCGGTCGCCTTTTTGTTTTGTTTTTCCTCAAAGTAGGTGCTAGAATTTCTATAGATATCAACCTCCTGAAAACTTTGTAGAGCAAGCCAGGTTTTGCTGCATGCTTATATTCCGACAAGAAACTTGCTGACAGAAGTAGAGAGAGGAGACAATTAATCATTGAGCTGCTGTGCCTTCATTGTCCATGCACAGGTTGAGGACAAAATATTGCTTAACCACTGTAGAGAAAGTGAGCAGTGAGTTCACTAACCCGTGGATTGTGTAACTTTCAGAACTGGCTAAACAAACAAAAAAACATTTGGCAGGTAAAACAGCTCAAACACACGTATTTCAACTGTATATATAGCTGTTTGCAATTATAACCGGTTACAAACAATATTATGGGGTGCTGTTCCCCTTATGCTGTGTAAGCATATGTCACAAAGCTGATATAGTTTTATAGATGAGTGAAATTTCATTTGCAAACAAATGTGAAGGGAAGCTCTAAGAACATGTTTTAGAATAATCAGTCACAGTGCAGTACACACATTAACCCATTAAACCGTATCCATGGTTACTGTAAACGTTAAGCCTAACATATAGTACAGGCATTGAATCATCAGTCTATCTAAAAAGCACCTGGCTGCTTGGTAACAACCAGTCATAAACAGTGTGGTCCAACTGCTTTGGATGGATTTTGTGACATGGCCTCTCAACTTATGCTTTCCACAATCTACAAAGGGTACAAAAGAGCTCCTGGACAACCATAAGAAATAGAGTTCCTGTATAACAATAAACAATGGCATAAGTAGCACTGCCATTATTGTTTGCTATTAGCTGTCATTCTGATATCCTTGCTGAAAGAACACTGAGGGGCCATCAGCTATTGCTGTCCATGTTTCTTGAAGTACTTTTTGCTCACATAGTGGTGGACCCATTCTAGACATAAACCATGAATCTGTATGAAGAATTGTGGGATACAAAAGAAGAAATTTCAGAAAGCTGACTTTTAGTGGCTTTGTGTAAGGCCTTGTTGACACCAAGCAGACCATGTTCATCTGACCGAAGTGCAGCCGATGTATGGCTGATTTTCAGCTGATGTACGGCTGAAATCAGCTTACTGAGCCATAGTGAATAGCAACGTTGTTCGGTTCACTTCGGCTGGGTTATTCACTCGGCTGCCTCTGGCAGCTGAGTGAATAGCCCTGTTAGTTTTTTTTTACAAACTTTACAGCGTTAATTCCCACTTCCTCATTTACTTAAGAATTCATCATAACTGTTCATAAATGTTTCCCCCCTTTGCCATCCCTGACCATGTGACTGAGGGGGAGATTGTGTGGTGCCTATTCACACAGAGCATTGGATGATTTTCACTGAAGATTTGCCATGTTGCTTTGTCTGGACAAGCACTTAGTCATTTTTCTGTATGATTCTGAGAAGCTATTCAACTTTTTAATACTATTTTAAATGTGAAGCATAATACTATTTTACATGTGAAGCATGTTATATTGTACACTATCTAAGAAATAATGACCATATCCTTTGTTTTTATAAAAGCTGCTGCTGAGTCAATATTCAATGAACTTTATATTATAATAATTTGAAAAAAAATCTAAATCCAAAACTTTTTTCAGTTTACCTTAAAGCCACTTAATGTGCCAGAAAAGATGGAAAAAAGGTCACAGGACTTTTGTAGCATTGCTTTCATTACGAAGTATGGGCTTGAGAATAGACAAAACGCGTTTCGAACCTGAGCTCTTCCGAATCTGGAAAGGACATAGGCCACCCGCCTAATTAGCTGTGGGCTGGGTTTGCCTGTGCCGCAGTTTCAAGTAAACAAAGGGGCAAGGTACTTATGCTGACATAATTGACCACATGGCCATATTAGGTCACTGTCATTCTATGAATTCAATTCATGATTCAGGGTAGATTACAAGTATGTGTTTAAAATGTATAAATACCCGATAACAATTTACACTAGCGGTTTTACAGACATGCTGGGCACAACCTTCAGTTATCCCTTGAAAATGTTTAAAATCTGAGGACTGCTTTTAATATCCTACACAATCTGGAATGCGTAGGTACTTTTTGGGGAAAAGTGATGTAAAGGGGAACTAACCCTCTAAAGTCGTAAAGTAAGTGTAAACATTTAACCCTTTCACTGCCACCGACTTAAGGCTTATGACAGAACAAAAACAGTAACCAGAGGGGGGACAGCAGAGCATGCTGCCGGTGCCCAGCAGAGTAGAGTGGGCTGCAGGCAGCTAGTATCCAGTGACAGGCAGGGCAGAGAGATTCAGGATGCCGTGCAGAAGATCAGCAAATATGTTTAATATTTGTCAATCCTTTACTGAACAAACACTGGAGTGATCAATTCTGATCACCTCAGTGTTTATTCAGCATTGAGGAGATAGTAAACTCTCCTCAGTAATTAAGAGGAAGCACTACAGATCACTTCCTGTTCATTCATGTCTGGGGACATAGTAGATGCTTTCTATGTCTTCTGTCTATGAATGGGCAGGATGATCTCTGCATACAACACTTCCTGTCATTTTTATAGCTTGGGACATGGCAAAATACTATTTTCATTTTTAGGGAATGGGAAGCAGGTGCTCTGTACTGAGTATTTCCTGTTCAATGAGTGCTGGAGCTGCAGAGGAGGAGATTTGAGGACTCTGTATACTTAATCTCTTTTTTTTTTTCTATTACGAAAGGAAAATAGCAGGGGTCTGTTTTGACCCCTAGTGTTTTCCCAAAGCCCCCTGACAGTAATGTAAAAAATAATAATAAAAAAAGTAAATAAAAAAAAGTAAAAAAAAAGTAACACACACACACACACACACACACACACACACACACACACACACACACACACACGCTGTGGTGAGTTGTTTCAACATATCACAATGTTTTATTTTTATCCTTAAAATAACATTAATTCAACTATGTGTTGCACCGCGTAACCGTGCATTGTAATATGCTACATTATATCTCAACACAGCACTGCAGATCAGGTGTTACACATAGGTGTGAGTTTTTACCATATCACAAGTATTTGGTATTAACTCAATAGCGTTTTATCTTTTAGATTTAGTAGGGCTGGTAATGATTAAAATTTTCCTGTTCGATTAATCGAAAAAACTTTTAACCGATTAATTTCGATTAATTATAACGCACCTACAGATCCAACTACATTGGCCTATACACATACAGCACAGCAATGAAGTAATAAAATGAACTAGTATCACACTAATCCAGCACGTTATTAATCTCGGGTGCCCCACTCAATATGGCCGCCGCTTGAGTGGGGCAACTCAGAATAATAACGTGCTGGATTAGTGTGATCCTAGTTCATTTTATTACTTAATTGCTGTGCTGTATGTGTGTGTGCGGAGGGGGAGTTAGGGGGGGCTGGGGGAGAGCACCCCCCTGGAATGATGGCAGATAGCACAGGAAGCAATGGCTTCTTTGCTATCTGCAGACTTTTTTTTATTTTTTTAGTATTCTGCCAGTTGCAGTTGTCAGAATAAAAGAAAAAAGGCATACAATTGCATAGCTAGATTCCTATTGGCTATTGCACTTTGCAATAGCCTATAGCAAAAGCGGCCGGGAGAGTTAGCCGACAGAGCCACTTGTGGAAGGGGGGAGGAGTCCGGTGACGTCGCGGATATCGACGGAAGACCCGGAAGCTGGCGGAGAGGTGAGTACGGATCAAAAGAACTTTGATCGATAAAAGAATTAACGATTAATCGAGGGATTAATCGTTAATTTCCGCAGCCCTAAGATTTAGTAATCTTGTAAATTATGCTTTTTGTGTGATCTAATAATGATTTTAGTGCATTTTCATTTAAAATATTGATTTGATAAACATTTGCACATGACCTACAAAATTTAATAGCACCATCTTTATATTCTACTGGTATATATTCTATATATATTCTACTGGTCCTCTGCTTTCAGACAATGTATGGTTTGGGGGGTCTTTTACAAACTGTGAAAGCTGATGTTGAAACTTGAAAAATGTCAAAACTGGTCTGGCCAGCTGAGGTTAAAAGTGTAAACTAGCCTGGGGGAAACAACCTACAACAGTACGTTTTAACTCATGATTTAAGCCTTTGTATCCAAAAAAATAAGTTAAAACTGTTTAAAAAGTGTAAGCTGGAGTCGAGCTTTAGGTTGTTGCTTGCTTTGTTCATCAAGGAGATTTCAGTGCAGAGCGAATGGCATTGTCACCCTGTTACAGGAAGTGAAAACCCAACAGATCCACTGGCAGGATCAACAGGTTATGAAACCGTTTTAGGACCTAATCAGACAAAGTCCATGCGGTACCGCGCAACGCACCTACCGTGCGTTAACAGTGTGGGAGGTGTGTAGCATTGCCATTCATTTGAATGAGACCCAAAATGCACCTCCCACCTGCAATGTGCTCGAACACGCCGCAATGCATAGTACTGCAATACCGTGCTTTGCGTTGCGGTTGAAAAAAATTGTGCATGCACGTGTGGCACAGTTGAGCGCATGTGGGTGAGGAGGTGCGCTTCGGGTGCCATTCAAATGAATGGCAATGCACCTCCCACATAGTAACACAAAGTAGGTGCGTTGCGCGGTAGAGTGCGGTAATCACAGAGAACCATGTGAATAATGCATGTAGTGTGAACAAGCCCTCAGAGGACACCCAGATGAACACAAAGCTGTTCTCCTTTAACCTCATGTGCGGATTATGCTTTTGAACATTGTTGTTGCCAGGATTTATTCAGCTTGCAATTCTTTGCATTTTATAAACCCACAGCTATGCAGTAGGGAATATGGCAGTTGTATTCGGTCGAATGTTGTCACCTGGAGCACCTGGTACTGCCGTTACTTGAAAGCAAGTGTAGACATTCCACCATATCAAACCAGTTCTATGCAGTATTACTAGTGGAATACGGAAAGTTGGTAGACCTTAAGGGCCTGTTCACACCAAGCCCTTACATTCACTACTTTTTTTCAACCACACCGCAATGCAGGGCATTGAGGTACCAAGCGTTGCAGCATGGTGGAGCACATTGCAGCCAAGAGGTGTGTTCAGGGTGCCGTTCAAATGAATGGCAACACACCTGCCGCACTGTAACGCATGGTGGGTGCATTTCACTGTACTGTGCGACTGTACATGGAACTGTGCGATTAACACAGCCTTGGTGTGATTGGGCCCTGAAAGACGACCATTTTTTCTGTGTATGAAATGTTGGCTTTAGTCTCTTGAGCAAATTATAACTGAATGTGTATTCAGCTGTTGTTCCAGGCATGTTGGCACAGAAAATCAGGAAAAGCTGATTCCTCGGGAATCAGTATTATTTCACATATTATCTATTTAATACAATTCCCCTTCTATACTGCTTTTATAAATACACGTACATTTAGGTCAATATTCTTTCCTCATCGAAAGTAAGTTTAAAGCCAAGCAAATGAGAGGCTGAAGAACAAAGGGAGCTCCCGCGATTGTAATGACACCAACTTAAAACCCTGTGATTTGTACATAATTGTATAGGTCATATGGCATATTATTGTACAGATGAACACACACTTAATATAAATGAAAAATATTTTTTTGTTTCCATGGTAGCTGTTAAGAGAGACAAAACGTTTCAGCTAAGATTTATCTTTTGTCAATTTCACCCCTGATTACAGTCTTTACTCCAAAATTCTTATTTCTTGGTGTTTCTGTAATGATATATTACAGTACAGTATAGTTTGCTGAGTAATTGGAGTCAACTGTAGTGATAACAAGGTAATAATGGCATATAATTTTTTTTTTTAAAAACCTTCATTTTGTTGGACCTTTCTCAGAACATTTTAGGTAATGAACATGGATAGCACTGGCTGATGACTATGTATTGCAATGGAACGTTTATTTAAATCTTGTAATACCTACAGAGGGACACAATTCCCTGACAAAAACAACCATGACTTGCAACATGTGTGGGCTGTGCCAGATAACGCATTCATTTAATTGTAGATTACAAAGCAGCTTCATTGTTTGTGAAGGAAACTAATTATGTTTTAATGTCACAACCACCGATGATTCTTTTTCTCCCTATTGAGACTTGATTATTGCATGGTGTCAGTCTTTCCAACACCTTCATTTTATTTTTTAGACAGCTATCAGTTGTGTGCCTTTTGATTAGATTGTGCATTGCAGTTTTATTTTGCTTAAAGAGCACTCATAAAATGATTGGAATATTATTGTATGATTACAGACCACAGGCTGCTCCCAAAATTCAAACATTTTGAAATATTACATGCGTGGCTCAGTGCACACAGAAGCCAATATGCAGGGAGGCAGCATTTATGACAAGACACCTACAGAGTATCATCTGTCCCTTTTTTAATAGCTTTACTTCCATGTTAACTTGATTATGACTAATTTGTTTTTAAATATTTTAAGGGCATATAAGGCTTTAATAAACCCCTGTTTTTATAAAAACCCTGTGCTTTCTATTTGAATTGCAGGCTGACAAATGCACTTAAATGATGACAAAAAAATGTATACTGTATGTGACCGTTACATAATTAAACAGAGGCACAATGCCATCTTTAGGCTGCAGTGTCATAGCTGATCATGTGATCACATGATTGGGAACAACTCCGGTTGTTCCTGATCTTTATTGTGAATTAGAGCTGTCAGAGACTAGTCTGACAGGTAGAAGCCATGCACAGTGTTAGCTGCTACTATCAAATGGAAGATGTAGAGTAATGTACCCTTAATAAAGAGCATCTTACAGGGGAATGTTAAAGGAGAACTATGAGATGAGTGATTTCCACTCACCTCATAGTTCTAGCCGACCTGTGACAATGAGACTGTCACAGGTCGGCTCAGTAGATCGGGAGGTGAGCGAACACATACCCGGTTCGCTCACCTCTCGATCCTGTCGCGGCTCTCTGCCGTGACAGGGGGAGGGGCTGGATTCCCCTCTTCCCCGCTCCGATCTGCCAGCGCTGACTGGCGGAACGAACGGGGGAGGGGGCGGGTACAGACGGCTCTGCCTCTAGGAAGGCAGAGCCAGCTGTCACTCACACAGCTGGGCGGATCCAGACATAATTGTCGGGATCCGCTTCAGCTGCGGCGTCTCAGTATACCGCGAGCTGTAGCTCGCGGTATACTGAGCTTAGGGTAACGGGAGGACGCTAGTTTGTGTCCTGCCGTTACCCTAAGGAGAACTATGGGGAAAAACACTGACCCCATAGTTCTCCTTTAATCTACAGATTGTGTTTGGGAAGGGGTTAAAAAAAAATCTATGGTGAGAGAAACATGAATGCTGCCAGTGCAACCATTCTCTCTTACAATGTTTTTGCTTGGATGTCATTTTGAATCTTGCTCCAATACGCAAGACACTAACCTATAGCAAGCATGTACGTAGGGACATATGACGTATCTCTGACTTTCTCTTCCTGCATTTTTTTTTGTAAATTCATTATTTAGAAGACAAAGTTATATACAGAAAACCAAAAAGTGGTGTCCATAGAAAGTTTGGCATACAAAGAGCCGTCATCAGGAACAGACTCAAATAAACAAACAGCATCAACTAGCCATTCTTCCTGCATTTTTGATCGTTGATAATGCCTTAAAATATATTGAAGCCAGAAGTACAGCATGAGAGTCACGAAATTAGCATTTTTTTGAAGGAGATCAGGAATGATATAATTTAATTGATTAGATTCTGCCGCATTTTAATTGCAAAAGTTTTGGGGAAAAATACAGTATTGGATTGTAAGCTCCTTGGGGGCAGGATTTGATGCGAATGTACAGTATGTAAAGTGCTGCATTAATTGTCAATGCTGTATAAATACCCATTTAAAATAATATAAGGCATATACAGCAGAATATTCTGTAGAATGAGCTGCAAGACTAAAGAATAAGCTACCTACCCTATTACACTACTTCCATTGTATCTGCATAGGTAAAATATAGTCTCTTTCCCAGTCTTATAACATTTTAACTAAGGGCGGATTACTATATCTCCCTTTTACATCCTGGAACTCTGGCACATGTGACTAGGAAATGTGACCATGCACATCATCTCAAGGGAGGAAATGCCTTTCCCTGAGATCTCATGAGATTACAGATGAGTTTTCCCTGCAATGCTCTGCTAAAGTAACCTTCCCAGTATGCAATGTTGGGGCACATTACATAATTTGTTCTAAAGTGGACCAGGAAGTAGAAAAGAAACAATTGTAAGTAAAATAAAAATATGTTTGTTTAACTAATGAATGTAAGATGATTTCATATCCGCACGAGGAGCTGTATGCTGATGTGATTTTTAGCCAGAGGGGGTGGAAGCCACTTTAAATGAAACGTTGTTTCGAAAGTTTAAAGATTAAATAAGGTCACTGTGATGGTGAAGTTGAAAACTAAAACCCCTTTTCGAAGAGAAGTGATTGACGGAACGGTAATTGTAGATGATATCTTCTTATGATATATTTACCAATGATGCTTTGGTCGTTGCCTTAAGTAAATACCATTTCTATGTGTAAAAAAAAATTACCTTCATGCTTTTAGAAATTTGCTGGATTCTGGGTCTTTGGACAGCAAATTCAATTAGTTTATTTTAGTGTTACCTCACTCATCTCTCACTTGAAGAAGAATCAATTGCATGTAGTAGGCCCATTATTTGTATGGGTCTGGACTAACTTTCAGACATTTCATAGTTTTGGTGCATTTTAAGTTTATTTTATCTTATTTTTCAGCGGAACTTGGTGAGTGTGAACTTTCCGAATATACACCAGAACTTGTGTCTGAATTTCGATTTATTCCAAATCAAACTGAATCTCTGGAGCTTGATATTTTCCAGAAGTGGAGAGAATGTAGGTACGTGGGTTTAATTTCTGAAGATGGACTAAATGTTCATGTAGAAGGTAATTTTGGTGGCATAATAGATGGGTTTACCCTAAATTGAACCATGATAATACTGTCGAGATCCACCCAGCCGGCTGATCGACAGCTGGTTCTGCTTATCTGGAGGCAGAGCCAGTTGTGCCAGCCCCCTCCCACGTCCGTTCCACCACTCAGCGCTGGGGGATCGGAGAGGGAAGGGGGGAATCCCTGCGCGGAGCGGTGACTGACAGTCACCGCTCTCTGCAGGGAGATGAGTGGGAAGGGAGCGAGCGACGGTATGTGTCCGCTCACTTCCCAATCTATAAAGTCGACGTGACAGTTTCAATGTCACATGTCGGCTCTTACTATGAGGATGAGTGGAAATCACTCGCCTCCATAGTTCTCCTTTAAATTAGGGATTATGTTTGTGATTTAGTTTAAGTGCTGCAGAGTATAATACATTAGTTTCTCTTGCATTTTCTGGATGGACACAGCGGAAATCTTGAATTTCTTACCAATGCAGGAATAGTGCCACCTGCAGGAGTAGGACACTGGGGGCATAAAACAAAGCACAGCCAACAGGTGGCCTCTGAGGGTGGCCAAACCCCCCATCTGCTAGAGACGGCTCAGTTTTTCACCTAGTGTCAAGGAGTAAGGACCTATGCTCCCTGCTGGGAATAATAGTTCCCTTTTTTCTTTTGCAGGGAACTCCTTTCTTTTTTTCTTTATTTCAGTACCTTCAGTCAATGACTGAGCTGGGTGACAGGCTGAATTATATAGACCATTGTAGTCTCCTCATCTCAGCATTTGAGTGCATGCAGATACCTAGCTAAGTGTAGGGCCTGCTGCGAAAGCACAATTCTAGATATAAGGGCAACCTGTGAGATATCACGGGGGATATGCATGACTGAGTGACTTGTTGCTGTGTCGCAGTGCCCCCTAGACAGACCGTGCCCACATTCCGGCAGGAGGTCTCAGGGATGATGGTACACCCTCTTTCATCGTATAAAGGTGAGGTAAGTACAACAGAACACCCACCTTTCCTCCTAGGTGGCCTAAACTGGTCTTGGGTACCCTTTTGTCACCTAGCCCCTGTACTGTCCATTCAGTTCTTGGTGCAATACACTGCTTGTTTCTGCAGGGCATGTCAGCCCTAGGCGGCTGGTGGTTTTCCCATTCATTTATACAGTCAGTGTTCTCAGACTTACTCTGTATGCTTGCTTGCGCCATGTGCAGCCTGGCTCTAGGGGACATGTTGGGGTGGCAGTAATGCTGTAAATGGGCATGGCAGTGGCCATATTGTGTATGAGCTGGTGCTTGTTGGTGGGCAGTGGCTGATGACATCACACCTGGCGTCCTTCTGATGTTGTGGGGGTTGCGGACGGCTTCTTCATGTGGGTGTAAGGCCATAGTGCTCCTTCTCTGCCCCGTCTTCTGCTAACTCTGGATGGTCAAGGTTCTCCTCCCAGGTTTCCCAGCTGCTGCAGCATGTATATGTATGGAGCGATCGCAGGTGCACCAAGATGTACTCAGGAATGAGGTCAGGTCATTTCTGAGCCTGATGAAGGGGACTCTGCGCAGCCCCGAAAGCACTTGTGTCCATTTATTGATATACATTTGTCACTCAAAAACACGTTTTTTTTTTGGCTTTGACACATTATCCTGGTGTACTGGTGATGTCTTTATCAAGTTAACTGTCCGCGTTGCCATCCGAGGGTCACTGCAAGCACCCACTTTAATTGAATGTGAGATCCAGTAAAGAGTGCAGCAAGTTATTTTCCTATTGTAGGACGTACTCAATGACCCCAGTTCTCAGTCACACTTGAAATTGAGACACTATGTGATCCATCAAGGTTTTGGAAGCATGCAGCACATATGCTGGATCTATGGTCCGGTGATTCTCTTTGACCCTACCTGATATCCACTATGCTTCACTGTTCGGAGAGACTGTTCCAGCTTTGTTGCTGCGATGCTTACCACCTTTTAGAATGGTCAAGTAGCCTTTTGGCTTCTACTATTGCTACTATCTGACTAGAATCCCTTGGAGCTGCTAGGTCTCCATATCCCCTTGATGCACATGCTGTTCCCAGATTTCTTTGGAGGCTGGTAGAACTCTGATACTCTTTTTACGCTATTTTTACTTTTAAGGTCCATTTCTCATTGGGGAGTCCTTTATCAGAAATGAGCTGTTACTACTGTCGATTTGATGGTGTTCCGTCTTACTACAGCACTGACACTTCTTAAAGGACATGTTTGTTAATGTTCCTGTAGTTTGTCTGCTGGGAGATGCATTCCCAACCATGTTTATTCTGGCAGAGACTGGGTTTGCAGCATAACATGACTGTGATGCTAGTTTGCAGGGGCTGCCGTGGTCACTCTCATAGGGGATGTCACTGGAAGTAAGAGTACTTGTACTCCCTATTGAGTGAAGCCTCTCTTTGGCTGCAACAAGTTGTTTCTATGTACTGCGTTGTAACTAACTGAGCTGCCTCTAGCAGATAGGGGGTCTTGCCACAGTCGGTGGCTGCCCCCAGGCTGTGCTTTTGGGGGTTTTTTCCCCTAGTGTCCTACTCCTGTAGGTGGTGCTATAAACCCATTGGTAAGAAATTCAAGATTTCTCCTGTGTCCTTCAATGAATAGAAAGAAAAATATTTTTTTCGGAAAGTACAAAATTCCTATTTTTCCAGGTATGTGGGAAGTATAAAACCTGTCATGAAACCTGTTCTTTTAGAGTTAATTTTTTGATGTACTGCATGCAACACAGTAAGGATCTTGGTTGTAAAATTGCAGAAAAGAGAAATTAATAGCCTCCACAGTAACCAGAGATAATATAGCAGATGGGGGGTTTTTTTGAGCAAGGAGCTAAAATTAATCTTGTGTTGAAATGTGGTAGCTATGGACAACACCTCCATATGCACACCCCTGCTCGGGAACATCACAATGCCTGATAAACCCTCTTAAGAGAGTACTGGAAGCACTGGAGTGACAAAATCAAACATGTCCTGACAGCTTGTATTATCCGTTTGCTAAACCTGCTAGTGTAGTATTGTCAGTGTTCCTACCGGTTTAGTTTGCAGGAAACCTGTAGTGAGAAAAACAAGGCTTTAATTGCTGAACTCTCTCTGAAAATAAGGACAGTAAGGCCTCTGACCTAAATACACTCTGATCTATTAAAATGGAAGAAACATGCAGAGAATTAAGTCGGCACAGTCAGAATTCATGATCTGCATGCTTTTTGAGGTGTGTTCCTCAGAAAGGGAAGTGTTTGAACAGAACACTAAATATTAGACAGAGTTCACAGCTGCCTTGGTTAAAGACATTCCAATTTTCTGCAAACAAACCAATCCAAATGTTCAGCTCATACTGCAGAGAAAAGATGCAGTTGGAGAATTGTGTAAATATGTTAGTGTGATTATCCCAAGATTTGCATCTTCCATGTAAACCACTGGGATTATGTTCAACCTCAGATGTTGGACAGGCTATAAATTGCACTTTGGTCTACAATGATGGTCTTTACTTTCAAAGGTCTTTACTTTCTAATACCTCCTACGAGGAAACATATAAAATAGATATCAATATGCTGTATGTAAAGTATTTGAAACAAAAATTCTAACCAAGATCATTTTTCAATTTAATCTTAAAGCTTGTAGTTAAAAACACATAAAATACACATTCTGCAACGCTCTGCGTCCATTACTGGCAGCTGCTCACTCTAATATTTGGCAACTGTACCTTCTGGTAAAACATGGTACACTGTTCCATGTATACAATTTAAATGAACTATAATTGTAATCGGTTTTATTTTTAGAATGGGAAATATTTACATGTTTACCTATACACATTTGATGATCTGTAAACCCCAGAGCCACATAGAGGTTTGATCCAAATTTGGCGTTATCTATATTGCTTTGACTAAACTAGAAACATTTGTAGAATTCAACGGACCTCATCCAATACACAAAATAGACACAAAAACTCGGGAAAAATAAACAAAATAGTACAATGAGATACTCTGACTTCAAAGAATCATGTAATGCAAGGAACAGTGTACGATGTCTTCGATAGTACAGTTGCCAAAAAATTCATTTAGCAACAGTTTAACTTAATAGTGATGGATGCACAGTGTGTTTCATGTGTTCTCAATTATAAGCTTCATGATTAATAGATATAAAGTGATCTTGGTTATAATTGTTTAGCGATTTTACATATGTTGATACCTATTATACATTTTCCCTCGTGGAGGAAGTATTACAACGTTAAGACCTTTTGAATGGTGTGTTATTATATTTGTATGATATACCGATTTATGATGAAAATATGTATGTAGGTATTTATATTTTTCCAACCAGCCTTGGTCTCTTCTTGAGTGTTGGTTCTCAATCTGTGCCATAACTGGTGTGCAGGAGTTTTTAAAGATATACTTGCAAACTTCAATCTCAGTGTCCCATTCCTAGAGACCCTGTCACCAGACCATTCATTTTAGCAAAACTCTTGTAATAAGATATGTATTTTGTGCATGTTGTTTTTATCGTAAATTCCTGTATAGAATTACAAAAACCCTGAGACTGCTGCTGGGTGCCGCCATATTGGATGTGAGGTCAGCAGTACCAGCAGATTTAGAGCTGTCACTCAAATGACACTTTATAATATTCTCCTTTTGCTTTTCTTCCAGAAGCTACATAAAGGGTATATAGGAAAGTGAAGGGCCTGGACCAGCACAGAAAGTACTTAAACACTCTCAGAAGAGGAGAGGGTTAGGGTGTGCAAGTAGGGAGGGGGCTGTGATAGGAAAAGCACTTGTAAATGTTTCTAGCAAGCTCAAATACACATTGCAAGTGAATAAAAAAATAATTTATGGCAAGAAAAGATACTGTAAGCAAGCATTTCAAATATTTTATTTGTCTTTGCTTTTTACCTGCAATTTTTCTTCATTGGTGACGAGGTCTCTTTAAAGGCATAGCAGCCATATTGTACAAAGGACACTGATCCAATAAAGGGCTGGCTGCATGAAAGACGAAAAAGTTTTAGAAGTAGGAAATAACTCATGAAAGAGTTTAAAATGTGTTTTCTTCCTTTTTTTGTTTTTAACTATTTACTTAATCTGTTTTTTTCCCCCCTCATTCTAAGGGGTAAAACACCAGCCCAGGCCGAGCTATGTTACTTGAATAAAGCGAAGTGGTTAGAGATGTATGGGGTTGATATGCACATTGTTAAGGTAAATATTTTCTTCTTTTGCTTTCATAGCACAATTTGTATACAATTATTTTTAATTTAATGAACATGGTGTGCACTTGGTGCATTGCTATTCTCGAAAAATAAAAAGTGTTTTCATTATTTTAATAAGATAGGTATTATGTAATTTTACTAACTTTTACAAATCAAATCAGTAAGGGCTAAACTACATGGGTAATTTTTATATCTTGCTAATGAGCAATTTAACCATTTTGTTAAAGAGGAACTTTACCCATATCTTCAACATAACAAAGGCACCTTTAGAAATGTATAGTAATGACAATTTACAAACACATACTTATAGATAATTCCAGGCTTTTTATTTTAACAAAGGGCTAGTCACTATTAGTGATGGGCTCGGGCGTGTTCGCAACTCCGCGTGCCAAGCCCGCCAGGAAGCTGGCAGCGCTAATCACAGTCACGGAGACATTTCCCGATCTCTGCAGCTCCGGACCGGGATAATGTCTCAGTACCTGTGATTGGCGCTGCGCTGCTGTCAGCTTCCTGGCGGGCTCGGCACGTGGAGCTGTGAACACGCCCGAGCCCTTCACTAGTCACTATATCCCCCTACCTATACTTCCTGGAACTCTGGCACATGTGACCATACACATCATCTCAGGGGAGGAAAATGCTTTTCCCTGAGATCTTGTGAGATTGCAGATGAGATTTCCCAACAATGCTCTGCTGATGTAACCTTTCCAGGATGCAACACTTAGGCACGATTACATAATTTGTGCCAGAGTGGACCAGGAAATGGGGGGGAAAGAAATTGTAACTAAAATAAAAATATATTTGTTTAGCTATTAACTGAATGTAAGATTTCATATGAGTATGCAGAGTTGCATGCTGATGATATTTTTAGTCAAAGGGGGTAAAAGTCCACTTTAATAACTAGCTAAATGGTAGAAATGAGTGTATTGCCCACAAGAGACTAAATTGATCAGTAATTAAGGTTAAAACTATAATAGTTCAAAGAGAACTATGGCCCAACCTTTCTTTTTTTCTTTCTGGTCATCGTTCTCTTTAGGGTCACAGGAGGACATATGCTAATGTCCTCGCATGACCCAAAACTCGCTATATGCTGACAGCGCAGAGCTACGCTGCAGCCGGGATAGATCCCGACAATATTGTTGGGATCCACCCCGCTGCCTGATTGACAACTGGCTCTGCCTCTCTAGAGGCAGAGCCAGCTGTGCCCACCCTCCTCCCCCATCCATCAGTCAGTGCTGGAGGATCGGAGAGGGGAAGGGGGAATACCTGTGGGGAGCGGTGACTGAGGAAGATGATCAGGAACTGAGTGATTGGCGGAATATTGTAGTTCTACAATACAACAGAGTTTATGCTGCCAGACCCTCTATGTAATATAAACTATCCTGAACCAGGCAATGCAGCTCTTGTGTCTTTCTGCTCTTCTATGAAGAGAAGGAGTCGTAGTACCCTGCAATGATATATATGCAAATTTTAGTCAACCCAACAAAGCCTTAGCACTAGGGCCCATGATTCTGTAAAAAAAAAAAAAACACCATACTGATATCAGTTATTTTCAATGACATCCTGTATAATTCAAAAATATTAATACTTAATATCAATATATCATGAATGTATTCTTAATATACAAGCTTCGTAAGTAACTGAATTTGACATGGTATCACCTGCTTGCAATCCCCTCTACAGTATAGTTCATTCTGAGAGAAATGCAACACTAGGAGCCAATTAGTTGTTCTACTATGCTAAAAAGGGACATGCTGATAAGAGGTGCGAGTCCCATGACAGAGATGAGCTTATAAGTCTGCTACTTCTCCTTTCACTGTCCATTCACAGGCTGGGGGAGGGACAAGACCTGTAAGTGTCACTTCAGCAGGTAAAAATACATTCTCCTGCCAGACAGGGCTGTGTAAATCTCAGGACTGGATGGCCAGAATTAAATATCCTTTGGCAGGAAAAACAGCTTTCATATAGGTGTTCTGTGTGTTTTTAGCTGTTTAAATTGAGTTCAGCTTTGTCACTGGGACAGTGTAAATTTGGGGCCTAATGGTGTCATATTTGGTGTCATTAGTATGAGAAAATCTAGACAGTATTTGAAATGTAGACGTCAATTTTTGCATGACCACCCTCCAAAGGTTCATTACTGAGTTTATTGTAAAAAGTTGATGAAGGAGCAGGAAGTCACTGGTCACTTTACTGATGATCTGTGAAGAGTTAGATTGGTACCTGTTTTGATTTTATACAGGTCCTAAAAGATTCACTTTAATGCTGGAACGTTGTCTTGGATACATCAGGTAGGTGTATGAAACAAAACACAGGCCTATTGGTAGGCATGCAGTTTTTAGTGCACGGTACTGCAGAAACATTTGCTGTCAAGATGACCAGCCATGAATAAGCTAGAGCAGGGCTAGGTAACATTGGCACTCCAGCTGTGGCGGAACTATAAATCCTATCATGCCTCTACATTTAGGAGTCGTAGCCTTGTAAAGCCTCATGGGGCTTGTAGTTCTACAAAAGCTAAGCCAAGTTAACTACCGCTGCACAAGAGTGTTTAACCAGAAGGAGGAGTCTAAAATGTCACTTTTTTCAGAAAAAGGGGAGGGTGGTAAATTTTTCAAATGTGCAATAGTATTTTAATCTATTTTAAGTCTAGTTTTGTGTATGTTTGTGATCTTGCATCTGTTACCCTGGACAGCGGACTGACATTTGTGCATGTTTTCACTGGCTTCCTAATTGACTATTTATTTTTGTTTTATTGTGTTGCTGTTTAGGGTAAAGATGGCTGTGACTATGCACTTGGACTGACCCCAACAGGCATCTTAATATTTGAGGGCTCAAACAAAATTGGTTTATTCTTCTGGTAATGACATCCTTTTTATGCCACTTCTTGTTGCTTCTGTTTTTTCTTTAGCTTGACTCTGCAGTAAATATTCCTTTACAAATGCAGAGTGTAATAATGACTAGCACTTTGAAAGCTTTGAAATAAAATCAAGTCACAGAATGTTTTCTCCATAGGAAATACCCTTGGAGATGTCGCTTAAAGGAGCTCTAAAAAAATCATAAGGATACTTCTGGGGAAATGCATAAGCTTCCCAAATAGTTTAGAAGACTGCATTTGTATTACATTTGGTGCACTGCAACTAAACTATAACGCAATAGGAATGCTGTAGTGCTCACTGTATGTAATTTATAAAAGACTGAAGAGAAGACATTTATGATATACACTTTAAAATAAAAGGGGTATATAAAGTAGCGCAAATGAAAATTGGTGAGGGTAAACTTACACCATGATTATTAATGAAGACAATTGCCTCGGGCCAAGTTACCTCTATCATAAGATGGTATGAAATGTTCATACATCCCAGTGACACATCACAATGATATATGCTTTATATTTATATGCTTTATATTAGAATTATCAAATATGGACACTGCAAAACAGTAGCATTATGATAGAAAGTGTAAGATCATGGAAAAACATTATTACTGCATAACAGTACTAACTGTATTTGAGGATGCCTGACTTTGTAAAGTAACAAAGCTCTACAGAAACAGTACATGTAAAATAATTGTGCCATAAAATTCATTACCAATTAAAGTTGCACACCTGAATCAAAGCATCTGTGAACGAGGAGCAGCAAAGTGTTTTACCTAAATTGGAGCCTGTAATGATCAACGCTAAAGCAGAAGTACCTATACAGGCTAGGAGATGGAGGCCTTGCATTTGACTTGATGTAGTTAAACCAGACATGATTGTTATATTCTGATTTCACAACCTACTTTTCAGTTTGCTTGTAACTATGCAATGTGGAGGGCTCCTTTTGATATGTATCCAGTCAGGCAGTCCCCTGCACTACATAGTTAATGGTAAATCTAAAAAAGATTATACACTCTGATTATGACATGTTGCCAGGCTTAAGCTCTCTATCATGCACCGAGTGAATCTGCATAATTTGGCACAGGTAGCATCCAGTATGAACTCCCCTACTGAAAACGCCAAATGTCAGGATCAAGCTAAAAATATAAGACCGCAGTAACCATTCTACCATGACATGTGCATGCATGTACATCGCGAGATGTTTCATCACATTGCAAAACTTTATCAGGATATTTTGTTTTGACTGGAAATCACATGTAATATGTACCTTGTACGTTCAATCTCTTTCTATCAATCATTTGCTCAGGAACAGTGTGTTGTAAGTGATTAGCTGTTGGCTAGCATTGTCATATTTTTTATTGTTTCATTCATGGCAAGACAGGAGTTGTTATATTTAGGGAGGTCCCCATACCACTTTTTCAAGACCAAGTACAAGTACTTTCTCTCAGGTACTTGCCGATACCAATTACCATAACTTTTTCTTAAAGGGAAATACAGACTAATGATTTTAGGGCAGTTTCCAGGTTGATTCCAGATCTCACCAAGCTACTTCCAGCTCTCACCATGGGTGCGTACAGATGTCACCAGGGCTGCCTATTGGGTCTCTCCAGGGACGCGTACAGATGTCACTGGGGCTACCTATGGGTCTCTCCACGGCTCTGGGGACAGGTGATGGGCTGAACGGGTGCGTAGTGAGCCAAATGGAGCAGGTGCCTGTCTTGTGCCTACTTTGAGGCTGTATTCACGGTGCGGGGCTACCTCAAACTGTGCCTGCACCGGGAAAGAGGAGGAGATGTGGGACCAGGCAGGCAGTGTCAAAGACAGCTACTGTAAGGTTCATGGAAGGCTGCGTCAGGCCCCCACAAGCGGGGGACCTCGGCAGCCGATCCGATTAAAAAATTTAAAGGGCCGTTGTCGGCCTTTTAGTATCGGGGCAGTTTCACGCGTCCATGTACGCGTGAAAATGCCCTGTATCGGCCCCGATACTAGTATTTAGGACATCCCTAGTTTTATTTTAGAACATTCAGTTTGAACATACATCGTGGTTCTTAATATGACAATAGTCACTAAACCAATGTGCAAAAATCCACAAAATACTTTTGGCCTATAAATTGCCACTGACCAGGCTCGCCATTCACATAGGGCAACACAAAATGCTTTAGATAACAGAATTTTATTGAACTTTAAATTTAAGATCAGTACAGAGTAATAAAACATCCTTAGCTCTAATAGGTTTCTGGTATTTTAGGCCAGACGTAATCTTTGTGCTTCTTTTTTTTTTATGTTTTCCGATAAAAATTGATATAACATATATAGTTACTACAAGTCATTGTAATGTGCAGGGCAGCTGTGAGATTCTATATTCACCATGAAAAATATAAAATACGCTTCCTGAAAGGCAAGGGAGCTTTGTAGACAGTAGTTCCTGGTAAGTCTATTACTATCTCTTCTTACTAGTATTTAAGGACAATGGCTTTTTTAGACGTCTTCTCAAACCTTAACTAACAGTGCCTGTATTCTTGTTACTAGGCCTAAAATTACCAAAATGGATTTTAAGAAAAGCAAATTAACCCTTGTTGTTTTAGAAGATGATGAGCAGGTAAGATTTACTGACTGTTATTTAGCAAGTTATAAGCAAGCTGATGTCACATGCCTTATGTCACCCAACTTTTCCTTCTCTCACTGTAGAATAGGGAACAGGAACATACGTTTGTTTTTCGCTTGGATAACTCTAAAGCATGTAAACATTTGTGGAAATGTGCAGTGGAGCATCACGCTTTTTTCAGGCTAAGAACCCCAGCAAATACAAAATCTACTCGATCTGACTTTATTAGATTGGGATCAAGGTTCAGATTCAGGTAAACTCTTACTTTGATAGTTGCCAAATTAAAACCTTAATGATGCGGCTATTTGGGTTAAGCAAGGAAATTATGACAAGCTTTGTGTATATTTTGTGTCATCTGCTCTTGCAAACCCTTATAGCCAACTAAGATTTGTGACAGATTTACCATTGACTGTACTTTCATGAGTTTTCTACTTAAACTATGCATAGACATAGGAAGGACCTTTTATATTATGTATCAGTTATAATTCTAATCTGCTGATGGAAGACTTAATGACTCAAGCTGCGGGCAAATCTATCTCTTTATGTCTCTCACTGTTGAAGTTTTTCACTGCCTTGCTATGCATCAAAGTTTATAAATCATCATCTACTGAAACCTTTATATAGAGGGACAACAAACAACTGTAAAAATGGCTTTGTTTATATTTTTCCTATCTGCACTGTTCAAAAATACATTTAGAAACCATGTTGCTTAGTGTCCCTGGATGTTTTAAAGGGCTTATATGTTTTAAAAATAAAGAGCATTAAATAAAACATTATACATAAACTATAAGAAAAGACAGCTGTATTTTCTAACATAGAATATAAAATGCTCCAAAAATGGCTAATATTGCTGCAATAGAAACATAGATCCAACGTAAGTCTAAATAAAATATTAATCCTGCAGCACGGTTTGTAAATGATCTCAAACTCTTTTTGTGGTCTTAGGCTGGCCAGCACGCAGCAGGGAAGGACAGCTGCTCTCACCGTGAGAGCGGTTGTCTCTCTGCAGCGGCTCGAAAGGCCAACCACCCCCTCCAGTTAGGAGATGAGCGTAAACCATACAGGCCATAACAAGTAAGAGTTTGCAGGATTAATATTTTTAGCAGCTTAATTTAACTTTTTTTTTTGTAGAAGATGCAATTGGCTTAATTTTCTATCCATCTCTGGATGGGGTTGACCTAAACTAGAGGTGTTTATGCTGGCTATGCATCTCCCCATCCTCCTTCCAAATTCAGTTTAATAATACACACATCGCAAAGATGGCATTTCATACTTAGGTACTTTTATCATGTAAATTGGTAGCAAAATTAGACGCACCTTTATTGCGTATCAGATTTTTTTTTAATCAGCAAAGTGTATGCGACCCCTTTTGTGTATTTGTGAACCATAGGCCCGCAATCTTTGGCAACCAATTGAATTTCACCTACCATTAGGAAGTGGTCAGGGGCAGCAGGTTTTATATTGCCGTAGTGCTATTTTAGAGCAGCAAAGGGAAGAATTTATGGATCAAACAAATCTGTCCTGGTCTGTCTCACTGCTCCTGTTCAGCATTGCCTTGTTATGCAGAAGTATTGAGCTGGATTGCAGGTGTCACTGAAAGTTGGGGGTTACAGCGCAGAATGCCTCTAGAGCTGCAAAGTCACAGTGCCGTATTAAAGCTCCGCTGGGTTGAATATTTTCTGTGACTAGTTACTCTGTGGTATTTTCCTTTTTATATATATTTCAAAAGTAGTAAAATTGTTTTTTAAATGTAAAATCTAGTTTTCTCTCATATATCTGATTGGCATTCACATTCAAGGCACTTGTGTGATTTTTAGTGACTACTATTGCTTTGAAAATATTGGTAGCACATATCCAGGGGTAGCAACAGAATGCAGGGGCTAAGGCAGAAAAAATAATTGTGGGGCTAAGGTAGATATAAACTGGGAACTAAACTGCATGTGTATAAAATGTCTGCATAGGTTTAAGAAAATGAGATTATCCATAGATCTTTCCATCTATAAATGCTAACTGCCTCCCGAATAGACAGTATAATAGCCCAGCAGCAGCCCAGCACCTTTTGCAGCAGCCAGGGGTGTAACTAGGGTTGCCACCTGTCTGGGTGGACAGTCCTGTTTTGAGTCCTGTATGTGCCTCGTTTGGGTTTCCGGCCTGCTGAAACCCGGACACAAGATGTCACAACGTCAGGCAGACAGCCACAACCTTGGGGTCCTGGTGTTCCAACTTAAGTGCATGGAGGAGGCACAGGACACAGAAGAACGCAGGCACAAGGGTTCTGCTTCAGGCAGATACGTTGCTTGCTATTTCTTCTCGCTCTCTCCCCTGGCTGTCTCTCCTCGTGCTCTCTCCCCTGGCTGTCTCTTCTTGCGCTCTCTCCCCTGGCTGTCTCTCCTCGTGCTCTCTCCCCTGGCTGTCTCTCCTCGTGCTCTCTCCCCTGGCTGTCTCTCCCCTGGCTGTCTCTCCCCTGGCTGTCTCTCCCCTGGCTGTCTCTCCTCGCGCTCTCTCCTGGCTGTCTGGACTCGCATGCTCTCTCTCTCTCCTGGCTGGCTGGCTCAATTCGCTCATTCTCCAGTGGCCCCCAGATCATTTAAGTTTGAGACCCCTGCTTTAGAGGATACGTGTATGTAACAAGAGCATACCCAAAACCAGATGTTGTAGTCCTTGGTCAATACAAGCAGGTTGGAGCCTGAGTATAAACAGCTTGTGGGAGAGTGGTTTAAGTGCACTTTAAAACAAAGTGCACTTTTCTTTTGATCCCTTTTAACTGACGTAACGAATCCCATCCTCCCACTGCTCAGGTGCCTACTTGCTGAGTTCCGACAGGCCTGGCCTCCGTTTGTCTACATCCTGAGACGAACGCCTCCCTCTCCTGGCCGCACCTGCACAGTATATTCCCATTGACCTCTTTAGGGGCACCTCCCAGCCGGGAGCCCTGTGCAAGTCAATGAGGAAGTAATGTACAGGCGCAGCCAGGAGAGGGGAGATTTGCACCGCAAGTTGTAAATAAACAGGCTGGGCCTGTTGGAACTTGGTAAGAATGCATCTGTGCAGGGGGAGGGTGGGATTTGTTAGAAAAGCTTAGAGGATCCAAAAGGATAAGGGCACTTTAAAACAAAGTGCACTTATCCTTTTTGAGTGTGGAAAGAGAACCTCAACTGGCGACCTTTTTCAGAGCATTTTACAGTTGTTTACACCTAATACATTTGCCATAATGACTTCTTCTATTTTTAGTGGGCGAACAGAATACCAGGCAACCCATGCTGGAAGGTTAAGAAGAGCTAGTGCATTTGAGAGACGACCTAGTAAACGATATCCATCAAGAAGACATTCCACTTTTAAAGGTTATCTTATGCTCCTAAACTGTCATCCTCACTCTGTTATGCTTTCTCTTTTTCCTGCCCACGTTCTTTATCTCTCACCAGCTTGTGCTCTTTCTCTTTTGCTTGCATTTGTCCTCTTTCCCACTTATGCTCTCTTGCTTGCACACTCTTTTCCTCTTGAGTGCTCTCGTTTATACTCTATTTCCCACTCACGTTAATGCTTTCTTGCTCATCATTTCTTTTCTCCTATCATACACCCTCTCTTTCCTGCTTGATCTTCCTCTGTCTTTCCTGCTCACTCTCTCTTGTTCTCTTTCCTGCTTTCACTTTCCTGCTCATGCTCTTTACTGCACACACCTTCTCTTTCCCGCTCGTGCTCTCTCTTTTTCCTGCTCGTGTTCTTTCTTTTCCCAATCATGTGCGCTTCTCTGTTTCCCACTTGTGTGTGCTCTCTTTCCCGCTTTTGCATGCGTTCTCTTTTCCACTCATGCTCTCTCGGTTGTGCACACATTCTCTCGGTTGTGCACACATTCTTTTCCTCTTTTGCACACAATATTTGTCCCACTTGTGAATGCGCTCTCTTTCCTTCTCGTGCATGCGCTCTTTCCTGCTCGTGTTTTCTTATTTTTTTTCACTCGCATGCTTTTCCTTTCCCACCCTTCTCCCCCTCTTCTGTGCACACTCAATCCCACTCTTTCCTGTTAATGCCCACTCTGTTCCTCCTGCTTTTTGTCTCTCCCACTTGCTCCCGCTCCCACTCTGTCTCTCCGGCTCAATTTCACTCCCACTCTGTCTCTGCTGCTCATTCCCTCTCTTTCCTGTTTGGGCTCTTTCTTGCTCACTCCCACCCTTTCCCGCTCACACGCTACACTCTCGTCCTCTCTCTTTCTAGCTTGTAATCTCTCTTCTCTTCTGCCCATACTCTCTTTCCTCCTCTCACTTTCCTATTTGCACTCTTTTCTGCTCCTTTTTCTTTCTCACTTGTTATTTCTCTTTCCTGCATACCCTCTCTCTTTCTCCTGTCCTCTGTGTATATATGTAGTATTTGCTTCTGAAACACAAAGACCCGCTTCTTACTCCCCCCAACCCATAGTTTTTTAACATTTTTTAAGAATTCATACACTTGGCTTCCTCAGTTAAAAGTAACGTAATTTTTTTTCCCCCCAGCTTCTACTCCAATGAAGCCACCCCCTTTGTGGTATGTATTTTATTTTCGGATCAACATATATTTTCGTATCAACATAAGGTTTTATTTACACCTACATAGGTCCAGGGAAAGTGATCTATGCCATACTGCATATAGTTATATCGCATATGATATACACTTATACATGTGGAGTGCTAGTGGACTGCTGCTTTCAAATGCGGCCACTGTAACGTAATCATTAACTTGTACAGGTGACAGCTGGCGCTTCTAAACAGCATATTTGGGATTCCTGCAACAGGAATTGGTAGGTTCCTGTGCAGAAATCTCAAAACGTAACTACTATGTAGATGTGAATGAAGCCTTAAAGAGAAATTTACTCACCACTTTAGGCCCCGTTAAGGCCCCGTTCACATTGAGCGATTTATCGCGCAATTTTTGTAGCGATATCGCTCATATTTCCGCACTATATCGCTCTATGTAGCTTCACCAATACAATTCAATGTAGCTGTTCACATCATGTCGCTCAATATCGCTCAATATCGCTAGTAACTCGTCGCTGGTAGCTTGTCGCTTCTACATGACCCTTTTTTAGAGCGATTTTGAGCGATATTGCTCCTGATTGCATACAGCCCAATAGGAAGATGTCGCTCAATGTCGCTCAAAGTCACGCGATTTGCATGTCGCTCAGTGTGAATGGGGTCTTAATGTCTACCAGAACAGTTACTTTAAGGCATGCCAACTGTCAAGGTTGCCAGTGTGCTTATTCTAGCTCTCAACCGAACCTTCAAGCCCTTACATGGCTGGTATCCTAGCTGATCACATGTGCAGCACCATGGCAACTGTAATCCACGTAGAGGCTAAGATGGCAGTTTGGCAGTGACTGGAGAGTTCAGTTAACAGGTTTTCATGACACTCAGGGAATGATGTGTTGATATATAAGTAAGGGGCTAGGTTTTCGATATGGATACCAGCTGCAGCAATTGCAATTGTGTTACAATCTTTCTGTTGTAAATGTATTTTACTTGCATTAGAGAAAATTGAGTAGTAGAATGAACTACTATTTTTGAGTGGATTGGCTATTTAAACTATGTCTGCGCCTATATTCAGATTGTTTTGTATCATTTGTAAATACTGTATGATTATCTGCTTTAAAAAATGTAAGTAACACTGCACTGCAATTTTTGTGAAAAGTTTTTCTTCCTGAAAAGTTTTTACTGATTGTGACAGGTACCTGGTGGGTATGCACAAATATAGTTTTTTGGTTTTGCATCACGTAGGAACTCTGAGAAATGGACAGTTAACGGTTTAAAGGCAATAATGTATTTAATTGTATTTGTTTCTATTACGCTATTAAGTTCAACATAATTAAAGATGTTTTGCTCCTGATTTTCATTTGTATTCAATGTCCGGTGCATCACGTTGCAGTATCCAACAGTAGTCGGCAAGCATTGACGGATTCCATTTGCCCTGTTATTATTTTTCCATTGTAGCAATGTCTTGGTGAAAACTTTCATATCTCTACAGATATTCTAGTTGTACTTGCTGTACTGGATGTGCTTCAGCAACATTTCCATGTTCTCATAGGTTTCTTTCATGTGTGCTGCATAGCCAACAGGTATTGAAGGGTGAACGTTGTCATTGTGTAATAGAGAGTTGCCACTCTTGCGGGTCATGGTCACAACCCAAAGCAGAGAACAATCCTTTGATGTCAACACAGAAACAGAGACTGTCAACTTGTGCAAAGAATTTGGTTATATCATCTTGGCGGCTTCGAAAACCAGACATTTGCGGACCTGGTGACAGCAAACACCATTCCTGCAGTCTTGAGCCTAGCAATTCGGCTTTTGCTTTTGACAGACCCAAATCTCTGACCAGGTCGTTTAATTCTGACTGTTGTGAGATGTGGATCGCATGAGTAGCACCGTTCACAATCCAGATCAATGTCACTGCCAGTTCCCTGCATTGCAGTTTGTTCATCTGGTTCGTCTAAGGTCCATTCCTCTGGTGGTTTTGGAATTGGAAGACTGTTGTCATGTGGCACGGGTCTCATTGCTGGAGGCAGATTAGGGTATTTAATTGACTTCTTGTTTTTGGCAGAGAAACCAGACACATTTGTCAAGCAGAAGTAACAGTCCATCACATGGTCTTTCTGTTCTTGCCATATCATCGGGACAGCAAACGGCATTGTTTTTCGAGTGCCTTTGAGCCAAGCTCTCAGACAGACAGCACATGTCGCACAACAAATGTGAGGCCCCCATTCCTTGTCTTGATCACCAATTGTACAGCCGAAGTACAGATGATATGCTTTCTTCACGAGCAGTCATTGAGCGTCTCTGATGAACAAGCGTATACTCGCCACAAATATAGCAGAATGTATTGCGGCTGTTACGACATTGACAAGACATATCAACCGTCACCAATCGCACCAAACGTCTAGAACATCTAACTTACATGTTACAGTGCTACTGAGGCAATGTTATATTCTGAAACAATACGTACACACTATGATGTCTATATTAATCCAATGAGCAGCATTTGTGTATGCAAGCCACTTTTATAGCCTGCTGAGACAGTGTCAAGCTGGCTCCAGCCTGCCCAGGCTGCATACTTCCACAGAACAGCTTCCAACTTGGCCTGATTTCATGCCTGGACATGCCCAGACTGCACAAAACATTGTTCATAGGGCTCTTACAGAAACGAAAATTTTTAGACAACAAATATAAGAAAAAAACATGACAAAGCTGAAGATTTCAATGGAACGGTATGTGATGATGTGCAAATTTGGATGTGATTTTTGTGATCAGCAGCCAAACATCTATAAGGAACATCCAACAGTGTTCAAGGAGCAAAAACTTTGTTGTGTAGTGTAACTGATGTTGCTTTTTTTTTGTTGTTTTTACTAACGTTTGATATATGTAATATTTAAATGAAGGCTTCTGCTGTCAATGTCTTAAAGCCCTGAAGACACCTTATGTCAAAGTATTTAATAGAGAGGAATTGTGTGAAAATGCCAGAAAAAAAGACATTCTAAAATTTCTCTGCAGAGTGTTCTGGCAGTATATTTCAGAGCTGTGTCACGTCTGTGAAAGACACGAAAGAAAATAAAAGTGCTATCTGGAAATCCACTGCACACACAACAGATGCAACTTTTCTCTGTTGAATTTCAACAACCATATGTCCTGTATTTGTTGGGTTATGGAGGTTTGGCTACAACAGCATGACTAACATATTTCTCTAGGTAGGCTTAGAGTAGTAGTAGGCAAGAAATGAGGTATACAGGCAATATGCTTACTCATACTATCGGAGAGCTTTGCCTTTTATAATGACTATTATGTGAAATCAATACATGCTCATATCATTCTTTTTTTAATGTTTTTAAATTTCTTTAATGATGTGGAATTTTAGGGTTTCATTTAAAGGATATCTAAACCCTGAACTAAAAATGCAAACAATGTTATCTTCCCTGTGTGAACTACTGTCTTCCCTGCACTCCCCACCCCACTGTTTTGAAGATAAGGAGAGGAAGACATGTTTGAAGTTAGGCTTGGATCCCTCATAGATCATATGATCCTTCATAGATCCCTCCATAGATACAGATGCAGCTTCCTTCATGCCTTACCTGCATTTAGGGACATGTAAGATGCAATATATGTCCCTTGGTCATATATAATATATATCCCTTGGTCAACTAATAACCTCACATGGCTTCCAATACCATCTCTATGCCGATGACACTCCAATTTATCTTTCCACTCCACATCTCTCCCCCTCTGTGTCCTCTCGTGTCACTAATCTACTAACTGACATATCCGTCTGGATGTCACAACATTTCTTAAAACTCAATCTTTCAAAAATTGAGCTTGATATTTCCTCCTACCCGTGCACGTTCCCCCAACATTTCAGTTGAGATTGATAACACGACTATCCACCCCTCCTCCAATGCCAAGGTCCTAGGTGTCATCCTTGACTCGGACCTCACCTTTCTTCCCCACATCCAATCACTATCCAAATCCTACCGCCTTCACCTTCGTAACATCTCCAAAATACGCCCCCTCCCTCGCCAAAGAAACCGCAAAATTACTCATCCACTCCCTTGTTATCTCTCGTCTTGACTATTGTAACTCCCTCCTCATTGGCCTTCCACTACACAGGATATCCCCACTTCAGTCTATCATGAATGCAGCTGCCAGACTCATCCACTTGACCAACCGCTCAGTGTCTGCAACCCCCCTCTGCCAATCCCTGCACTGGCTTCCACTCGCCCATAGGATAAAATTCAAAATATTAACAGTCACTTATAAAGCCATCCACAACTCTGCCCCCGGATATATCTCAGACCTTGTCTCAAAATATCACCCTAACCGTCCACTCCGCTCTTCCCTAGACCTCCTGCTTTCCAGCTTCCTAGTCAACTCCTCCCATACTCGCCTCCAGGACTTCTCTAGAGTCTCTCCCATCCTCTGGAACTCTTTACCCCAACCTGTCAGTCTATCTCCCACCCTGACTGTCTTTAGGCGTTCCCTGAAGACTCTTCTCTTCAGGGAAGCCTATCCCACCTCAACCTAACCACTGAACCATCACATTCTCAAACAATTCATCCCCACACAGCTACCTCCTCATGTATCATTTCCCCCTCCTCTTTCAGATTGTAAGCCCTCAGGGGCAGGGCCCTCCTTACCATCCTGTCTTGAATTGTATTGTAATTGTACTGTCTTCCTTACATTGTAAAGCGCTGCGCAAACTGTTGGCGCTATATAAATACTATGTCATAAATGTATTTTTTTGATTTGGGGTTTAGATATGCCTATCGCTGTTAGGATGAGCAAATTTTTTTCTTGGCAGTCAGACCACTTCAACCCTGCTCTCTGCATGGTTTGAGTTTTCAGTTTTCTGAAGATGAAAACATAAAGTCAGATCTCCATATACCATTAAGGTTGGAGATGAATATGAATGGAAAAAATAGTAAATTATTAGTGGGAATATGCTACAGGCCCCCAAACATGAGGGAGGAGGAGACTCAACTACTGACAGAAAAAGCAGGAAGGCAAGGCAATGTTATAATTATAAGGGACTTCAACTATGCTGATATTGATTGAGCAAATGAAACCGCATACTCAAGTAAGACCCGTCACTTCGTGGACACGTTGTCTAATAATTTTATGGGACATATGGTTAACATTCCAACTAGAGAAAAAGCTGTGTTTGATTTATTAATTACAAATAACACCGATCGGATTACAGATGTGGACATTGGGGATAACCTGGGACACAGTGATCACAGAATGATAAAGTTCACAGTAAACTCCAGGAAACGCAAGATAAGACAAGAACACTACATCTTAAAAGGACTAAGGACTTTAATAAATTGAGATACCTACTTTGTGATACTAATTGGGACACAGAGTCAAGTTAGAAATTTTCAAGGAAATAGTAAATGGCAAAATTGGCCTGTGCATTCCATTTTCCAACAAATTCAAAAACAGCAAAAGCTAAACCAGGATGGTTAAATAGCAAGGCAAATCAACACATAAGGAAAAAGGGCAAGGCCTTCAAAAAATATAAGTCAGAGTGGTCACCATCAGCATTCCAACACTACAAGGAATGGAACAAGAGATGTAAGAAAGCAATCAGGGCTGCAAAAATAGAATACGAAGATAACAGAGGCAGTGGGCTGTTTATAAGAGTAGCTAACATGATCATTGTTTAGTACTAGTAACTTGGGGTCTATGGAGTTATTGTGTGTTATAGGAGGACACTGGGGGCTGTCAGCACATGTCGTGTCTTGTATTACACAGCAGTTATGATATCATCTTTTCCATCTTATTTTTTCCATTCATATTCATCTCCAACCATCAAGATTCAGCACTGTCTCCAATCTCAGAAACCTATGTTGTCACGTTCATTCACAACCAGATCATTTGATACAGACCCCCCACAAACGTTTAATTCATAAACTAAGGTCTATGGGTTTGGATGAAATTGTATGCACAAGGGTGAAAAACTGGCTGCATGAATGGTTCCAGAAGGTAGTAATGGGTCATTTTCTAATTGGGCAAAGGTTGTGAGCGGAGTGCCCCAGGGATCAGATCCTGTTTATCTTATTTATAAACAACATAGAGATTGATATAAATTGTTAAATTTCTTTTTTTGCGGATGATACCAAACTGTAGGGCAGTAAATTCTCAAGAAGACATATGCTTGCTTCAACAGGACCGAGATAAAATTGAGTAGTGGGCTGCAAGATGGCAGATGATATTTAATATTGAACAATGTAAGGTTATGCACATAGAAGCAAGGAACGTGTGTGCAAACTACTACCTAGGAGGTGCACCACTGGGGAAGTCAGAGATGGAGAAGGACCTGAGGGTGCTCATAGATCACATATTTGGCAATAGCATGCAGTGCCAAGCAGCGGCCAGCAAAGCAAACAGGATATTATCCTGTGTTAAGAGGGATTTTTGCAAGGGATAAAAACATAATGTTACCACGTTATAAATCACTGGTTCGGGCTCCCCTTGAATATGTGGTTCAGTTTTGGTCAGCAACTCTCAGGAGAGATGTTCTCGAACTTGAGAAAGTTTGGAGAATAGCTACAAAATTATTAAAGGGGATGGAAGGCCTGAGCTGTGAAGATCGCCTCAAGAAATTAAATTTGTTCTCCTTAGAAAAGAGGCGCTTGAGGGGGGACCTAATTGCGATTTTTAAAATCATAAATGGGGACAATAATATTTGGAATAGGATGTTTACACCAAAAACTAGCAAGAGATTACAAGAGAGGAGGTTTCATCTCGGATGTCGCAAGGGTTTTTTTTTTACTGTGCGGTAGTAAAAATGTGGAATTCCCTTCCACAGTCCGTAGTATCAGCTGATAGTATTGATAAATTCAAGCAACTTTTAGATGAGTTTCTTGAGTTCTTAAATATACAGGGATATGGGAACTACTAGAGCCAAATTATATATGTTCCTAAGTAGATTTGATTAAAAAGTCACATTTAGCCAAAAGCTGACACTGTTCAGGGTTCATAACTTCCTAATTCATCAGGGCTTGGCAAATGCTGCAGATAGGGAACATACACTGGACTGGTATAGTGATTCTGCAGTGTTGTTTCTGTAAGATAGGATACAAAGCATTTTCTCCAGAAGCTGGTTTAGGTAATCCTTCTAAAACATTATTCTCCTTCTATACCAAACCTGAGTCCTAATTGGAGTGACTAGTACAGTAAAGATCCAGCATTCCACACTTGTATGTTTTTTTTACATGCAATAACAAAAATTGTCAACCCTAGACCTAAGATGAAATTGGTCTCAAAGCATGTCAGGTATATTTATATACATCACTTGGACATATGATGGTCTAATAACTAAGGATTTGTTATAATAGCTGAGATGACAGTATGTCTCTGGATTCATTACTGGTTATAAATCAGGGCAAATGTTTATTTGGCAGCTTTAATTATTTCTGTAGTCTTTCTCGTATGACATGTGAATTTACAAAAAGGGTGGTTTCTTGATGATATTAACAGTTTGTAATGTTAATATTTTGAATTGTTTAGGTAGAGTAAATGAGTAACACGTATTACATTATATGACCAATTGGGTGTGCCATTTAAATAGCTACATAACTATGTTTAAAAATACTTTTGTTCATCAAGCTCAGCTGCTAACCACGTAATGTAGCTTTGGGCCAGAGGAAGCATGCAGTATAGGAAACCTATATTGTTGATGTCGGGTATGTTTACACACATCACTTGGACATATGAAGGTCTAAGTAACGTTTTGTGTTTTTATAGAGTAGATGACAGTATATCTCCGGAAGCCTTACTAGTTAAAAATAGGGATACAATTACTTCTTATTGTTTGAAAATTTGGGGGGCGTGGCTGCGGTGCCATTGACTTTAATACACTGCCCCAGAACTTGCATCATGGCTTCCTGATTGGCTAGGAAGCAAGCTTCACTTGTTGGTAGGCAGCATGGCTTCCTAACCAATCAGGAAGCCAGTTGGCACATCATGACCCCCTCCCGGCTTCCTGATTGGCTAGGAGGCTGGTTTCACTTTTTCCTAGGCAGCTTGGCTTCCTGACCAATTGGGAGGCAGTTCATTACATGCAACCCGGCTTCCTGATTGGTTAGGAAGCCAGGCTGCTTAGGAACATGTGATGCCGGCTTCCTAGCTAATCAGGAAGCGGGTCATAACCTACTGCCCTCCTTCCTAAATGGAAAGGAAGCCGGCTCTATGCACCCTCGGCACTGCTGGACAGAGGGAGAACTCCCTCTGACCGGAAGTTCCGGTATGGGGGTAAGTATCGGAGCATTTGGACAAGTACGAGTACTTGCCCAGATACTAGTTATCGGCACCGATACTAGTATCAGTACATCACTAGTGCAAATCCATTTTGTTGATAGTTGTCATTCAAACGATTTCTAAGCCTGATGAAGGGAACCCTGCATGGCCCCAAACGCGCTTGTCGTTTGAATGACAACTATCAATAAAATGGATGTTGCACTAACATGGAATCTGGACATCTGTTTTGAAATATATGTACTATTTAGGGATGCATAGATACTTTTCGAGTACCAGTGCAGATACTTGGCATTTTCATGAGAACTACCAGAGTTGCAACGGTTGTAGCTGGAACCTGGCTCTGGCACTCCACCACTGTCCTGAAATCATTAGTCTGTATTGTTTTAGAAAAACTGTCACATGACAATAAACAAAAATGTATCAGTACTAGTACTTGTAAGTACTCGGCAAGTACCAGTACTCGTACTCGCAAAACTGGTATCAGTGCATCCCTTTATTTATATTTATAAAAACAAAATCATACATTAAAACAAAGATGTACAAACCCCAAGAGCTCTGTGTGCTCCTTACAAATGACAGCTGCCTCCTAATTTTTGAATTTTTCTCTAGTGTAGTCTTGGAGCTCAAAAGTATCGGCACATGTACTCGTACTTGTACCGAGTACTGTACTTGGTATCTGTGCAACCCTAGTACTATTGCACACAAAAAAAATGCCTCCACAAAACATGTTACAGGTTGCCTGCAGCATTTTTTTATGGGGCCATGTTTTATGTGCAATAGTACCCCCCCCCCCCTTTTCAATTGATATTTATTGTGATAAAACATTTTAAATACCTGTTTAGAAGTCCGGGTGAGAAGGACAGTCAGTAGAACAGTCAGGCTGCCGGATGATTTCTTCCTTGCTTCCTCTCACTAACAGGAGAGAAACGTAGGGCGGGAGTGAAGACAGCGCTGCTCGCCACCTGCTGCCAGGAGCGGGTCGGGTCCAGGACTCTGGCGGGCTGGATCTGGCTCCCGGGCCGTAGTTTGAGGACCCCTGGTTTAAATAATAATCATTGATGAAAAGGAGCGATGAATATTTATTTGGCAGCTTTTTTTGAATGTTTCTATAGTCTTCCGGATGGGGCATGTAAATGTATTACAAAAAAAGGGCAGTTTCTTGATGATGTTTACCACTGTAATGTTAATATTTGGAATTATCTGGGGAGAGTAAATAGAGTAACCAAAACCATACATTATCTAACTACAGTAATTGGGTTGGCAATTAAACCGCTACATAGCTCACAAGGTTTGGAAATAATAATAAAGGCCAGCCTACTATAATCTTGCCCCGAACCTTTGTGCCTCAGGGCACTTTACATGTCATGTCACAGACCTGTGTGTACTTGTCAGTTGCAGATTGCTACTCAAAATTTTAGAGCAGTGACGCAGCCTTCTGTGATTCCTCTAAAATTTTCTTGTGGAAATGTATCTTGGGAAATAATGAAGGCATCCAAGTATATTCAGACACTGCACCCCATGTTGTGATGTCTTTCAGAGATGTGTTTTCTGACTCATTTAGCCAAAAGCATTCACATTATTTAGGGCAGAGGTACTACCTCTGGTATAGCTAATCTCTGATTAAACTTAGATGGTCTGCTGCAAATGTAATATGTTTATGTTGGACATTTAACCCTGCCCTGGCGCGTCCAAGTACTTGTACTGTGCCTGTTAGTGGCAGAGTGCTGTTTCAAGCCTAGTGTCATGACCTGGGTGCTGTGTGTCCAATGTTTAAACACAGACTCTCAGATTCTGCTATAGCTACCAGAACTTTAATCTCCATTTCAAGTCCCTTTATGTACAATGAATAATCAGTATGCTTGCAAATGTTCAGAACTTTCCACTGTTACCTCTTCGGCAGCACATAATCAAGCCCTATAGCCACTTCACTCTCTAGCATGCCTGGGGCTTCATTTATTTCTGACTCCAATTCACAAATTTCTCAGTCTACTCCTCTAAGATCTGTTTTTAATCAGGTGATTAGCAAATCTGGCATGCTCAAGATTGTCGAAATTAGATTGATGCAATCCACTTGGCCTTGCCTATAAGATTTAAATATACAAAAAAAGAGAAATGAGGTTTGCCTAGACAAGTTAAATCTGCTGATCCAGATATAGACTCTTCTATGACCTATTCTACTGAAAAGACCTTTCCTCTATTTTTCTTTCTGAAAAATTCCTGTGCAAAGACAGCTTAACTTCCTATGTGATCATGGCTTCTTCCTGTTATATGAAGCAGAATATTCCCCTGGAATATTCTCTACAGTCCTTTTAACAGTGCTCATTTAAGTCCTAGTTTGTGCTAGCTGGAGCAACTCTCTTCCCTCTCCGGGCAGTGACTTTATTTTGCGAAGCCATACCTGAACAGATTCCTAACTCATCTCCCAATCCTCCAGTTCATAGCTTCTTAAAGTGGACATTTAACCATATCTTTAAAATAACAACAAACTCGCATTTATTCATGTTTAGTAGTGACAATCTACAAACACATACTTAAAGATAATTGCAGGCTTTGTATTCTCTGCATACGTATTTCTCTTTTCTTCCCCAGTCTTCTGGCAGTTACCATGTTTACTAAGGGCAGATCACTAGCTCTCCTTTTACTTCCTGGATTCTGGCACATGTGACTAGACATGTGACCGTGCACATCTCAGGGCAGGAAAATGCCTTTCCCTGAGATCTCCGGAGATTACAGATGAGATTTCCCAGCAATGCTCTGCTGATGAAAAAGCAATCCCAGTTTGCATTGCTCTGTCAAACAAGTCATTTTGCCCTTTCAAAGCAGGAAGTGAATGTTCTGCAAGTGTAAGTATTTCAAAATCACAGCATTTTACACCGGACATGTCTGTTGTTATTAATCATCATACATAGAGGAGGGATGCATTGGAGAATTTGATTTTTGAGTGTAAAGGTCCCCCCCCTCTCTTAATTTCATGTTGGAATGCAGATTTCAGGTTCAGATAAAAGTATCGGATAAACATTAGATTTGGTTAGTTGGTTAGCGATGAATTATGTTTGGGTAGCTGAATTCAAAACTTTAATTGGGAAATATTTTTAGAAAATGTTACTTCCTTGAAGTCCTCTGGGATGGCGCCTGGGTTCTGTCTAATACAGCTGGCGTGAGGTTGCTTCATTTGCGCAGGATGAAGCAATTAGTATAGGCCTACAACCTCCGACTCTGCAACCCCACTCTTTGGCAGCCCTCCCCTCACAGTCTCTCCACTATACCAAAATCTCTGTCCTGCCCTTACCACTAAGGGCAACATTCCTTCACCACTGAGCCTATTCTCTCCCTTCCTTCTCTGTCACACCGCAGCTTCTACCATACATTCTGATATGTGCACACTTTTGTTGTTTGTATTTATACCCACCTACATCCCATCCCGTGCTTGTCTTTTCTTCACTACGATACTTAAATCCTCTTTACTTTTAATCATTACTCCTGGTGTTTGTGTCAAACTCACTTTTAGACTCTGTGGCTTTATCTATGTATATTGTGACAACGGCTTTTATTAGCCTTTTCCATGCTTGTGTTGACCATCCACTACTTGCACTAAAGTAATCTTCCCCTTTAATTTCTTCCTCCTGTCTGTCCCTCATTCTGTCTTGATTGGTATTCTTAACTCTAAGTTCTTCTCAAATGTGTTTTTTATTACCTATTGGAATTCCAGCCATACACCTTTTCATTTTGATCTAGTTTGTCTATACATCACTTGTTTCTTTAGTTTCCACCAGATTTTTATTTTATTTCTCAATATGTCTCTGAAGGTTCGCATTTATCCAGGTTCTGGTGTAGCTAGTAGTAGTTAATCAATTTGACAATTTACATAGGAAAAGCAGGCAATACCATTGGCCTATCCAAGATATCGAGATGTAAATCCTTTTTGTAGTTTATCTCAGAAAGTAGTATTGAACTCTCAAACTTTTTTTCAAAAATGAATCCAGATCAAGCAAATACATTGCCCAGCAAAGAATTGCTTTACATTTTTGCCTAATCACTTACAATCATTGTGTTTCTGAACAGCTGCTTCCACGTCTCTCAGCTCCACTTCCCTGAACTTCCTGTCTAGTACAAGATCACAAGGGACAGAGCGGACTCCAGCAACTGTTCATTTACTAGCTTGGATAGGGGGTAGGGAAGTAACTTGATTTGCTGTGTTTGTGGAGACGCATACAGGTTATTAGCACACACAAGGGGGACTGCATAGCACTCTGCTTGAGAAAGAAGTCACTCTAAAACAGGAAGTCGGGATCAGTGCTCAGGAGAACAGCTGATTCTGCAGGAAACACAAATTTTTAAACACCAGGAAGCAGCATCCATTGTAAGTGATTTCATCAGCATTTGAAATAGCTAAAAATCCTTTTGACTTTAATACTACTTTAATTCTCAGCCTGCAATTGTATCTGCCTGATAAAAATCTGTCTCCATTCTATGCATAACCCTGGTTGTTCAAAACCCTGCTTATCCCCACTTCAGTCTACAGGGGGTGTAACTTGTAGTGACCTGAAGGATTGGAGACCGCATAGCACAGCATGGGTAGTCCTTGTCTAACTGGCATCAATCTTCTTCATCTGACCATAGGAAAAACCATATTTAACTAAAGGTGGCCTAACGAAAATCATACGCGAACGGACTTTCGAATGAAAATCTAACAGTTGATGGTACTTTTACAGCAAACATGCTGCTTTTATTACTCCCCTCATCAACCGCATATAAATAGTACTTCTTAGTATGGAGGAGCATGTTACTCGGGCTCCTTTCTCTCATGTAACAGTGCTAGTGACAGGCCCAGCACTGTCCCATTGAGGTGGAGAGACAGTTTCTGTACGCTCCAACTAGAGCAACACAGGACTTTTAGAAGGCTAGCATGTGCTACTGTGAAGGGTGTCATTAAAGTTAAACCTGTTGCTTTGCCCTGCTTGTGTAAATCACAGGTTCACTTTAAACTTTAGCTGTCATGGATGCTATATTTAGAAGTTCTAGAGGCCAGTAATTACAAAACGCTGTGTGAAATAAGGTTCTTCTTTCAAATCTGATTTTCACTGGACTTCTGGAGTGGGAGTTATGGTGTTTGAAAGCAGAGAACAGGTAAAAAGGAAAGAAAGCTATTCATACATGGATATTGTCATGCACACTATAAATCCTTCCTATGCATTGTCAGCCACTGGTTTCTTATTTGAAGGCACAACCTTAATCCTTATCCTTGCTTTTTTAGTGCCTCACTGACCCAGAACAGCAGTGACGTATCAGGACACCTGACCTGCATTCTTTTTCAAGGTCATTAACTCACCAAGTAGTGGATAACGCTAGGGCTGCATAAGTGATTAAATGTCTCTGCTAATTAAAGATTTAACTGCCTATTGGTGGTATCCTCATTTGCACCAGATGCAAATTAATATACTGCTGAGATAATAGGCAAGAAGTAGTTACATTTCTCAGTAACAAGTGATTTAATTGCAAGTGTAGCCCTATGCTTAGGGTGTCCCAAATCTTGCATATTGTTATCCTTTTCAGATTCCATTTAATTACTGCTGGTCTGAAGACTCCTCTGTTATTCTAAAATCTTTTTTAATACTTGATATTCGCTTATCAAAATCCCTTGCACAACAAGAGTCAGACTAATAGGGTGAGTAAGGGCTAGCAGTAGGGCTGGATCCAAGTAATCGATTAATGGATAATAATCAATTATTAGTCAACTACCCTCATTATGGGAGGAGGGCACAGCAAGCAGTGGGTGGGTGCAATAGCTAGCCTGCTATTGGCTATTGCAATTTGAAATGGCCAATAGCAGCTGTCATTCCCTGGCTGAAGCTATTCAAGCGCCATGTGGTTAAGGTATTTTTTTTATAAAAAGGTGGGAAAGTCATTTTCGGTGTCAGCCTGATAGTCTGCTGCGGGAGGTGCTTTGTAGTGCCATTCATTTCAATGGCAACCCGAACACACCTCCTACCCACAGTGTGATCGCCCACACTGGAACACACACACTACCGCAATGCTGTGCGTTCTAGTGCAGTGCGATTGCAAAAAATTGTGCATGCAGCTTTATTCTGAAGTAAACGTTATATTTGTACCATTGCATTTGTGTATTTTATTTGAAATATAGGATGCTATTTATTTAAAAAAATTATCCGATTAATCGAAAAAATCGGCCAGCAAATCGATCATGAAAATAATCATTAGTTGCAGCCCTAGCTAACAGTGTGGAAAAATCTAACTCTAGGACATTGCACTGTAGTCCCAGTACAGTGTGCTGATGCTTTCTTGTCCACTTAGCAGCTTAGGGTGGAGAGTTAAGTGAGCACCATTATTCGTTTCCAGAGCAGAAAAAGGATGCTGAACTGTATATTTAGAGCGATATTAAGACGGGATATATGTGGAACATAATATTGAGGTGTTGAGATTCTGCTTTTTTTTTTCTTTTGCCACAAGTTGCAGTTTTAAATGTTTTTTGCTTTTTAGTTCCAAATTGTGTTTTGCGTTATTTTGTATTCTCTAATGTAGTGGTAATATCCTTTTAATGTAGTATGAGGAACACAGCATTTTCTTGTAATAAGTTCCTGTGGAGCATTGCCAATATCATTCTGATATACTGATATAAGGCATCTAATGTTTAAACTTTTTTGTTTTTGTTAAACAAGTCTGTTAATTAGCTTTTTTTTTCTGTCTTGCAGTGTTAAAACTACACCTGAAATGCAAAATGACCAGGTAAATTTTATAAAATACATAGGTGGTCAATATGTATACAAATAAGACTAATATTTTTTATTTGTGAATTTGGAAATTGTGTAGGTTTTTCTCATTTTGACATTATGGAATATTTTTTGTAGATCTAAAACAAAAATATATATATATACATACACACAGTGTTTGTATATATGTATGTATGTATATATGTATGTATGTGTGTATATATATATATATATATATAATTCGATTAAAATGCTTTTAATCGCTAATGAAAATACTCACCTCTCCGCCGGCTTCCGGGGGAGTCCGGTGACGTCGATATCCGTGACGGCTAACGAAGGAAAGGGGGGAGGAGTCCGGTGAAGTTGATGTCCGTGACTCCTCCCCCCTTCCCTTCGTTTGCTGACAGAGCCACTTGGGCCGGTGAGTTTGCCCAAGAAACTTGTTCTGCCCTATACATTTTTAAATAGGTTACACTTACATGTAAATGGAACATCACTGTGCAGCCTGCCAATTAACATCGAACCTTTCTTCTACAATCTTCCCAGCTGGTCAGTGTGCCCACAAGCGTGGACCAAACTCCAAGGCATTGGCCTATACACATACAGCACAGCAATGAAGTAATAAAATGAACATGGATCACACTAATCCAGCACCTTATTATTCTGAGTTGCCCCACTCAAGCGGCGGCCATATTGAGTGGGGCACGTGAGATTAATAACGTGCTGGATTAGTGTGATCCTAGTTCATTTTATTCATTGCTGTGCTGTATGTGTATAGGTTAAAGTCTTTAATCTTGATACTTTACTTTTTAAATGCTGGGTTAAGTCATATCTGGCAGTGGCCATTTGAAGTAAGCCTACCAATGGCCATCCATGATAAAAGAGATGGTGGGCTGTGGACCGGTGTAACTGAAGACTGTGACTGAAGACGGTGTAACTGCAACTTTAGCAATGTGCAGGATGATATAACTAAGCTACAACCAAGATCGATAAATAATTTGTTAGTACTCTAAGATGCTATGTTTGGTGTGAGGATAAACATATCGGTCCTGATCTACTAAAGGGTTAAATTAGTTGAAGTGTAAAATTGTTAATGTTGTAGTAAAGTATAAAATTAGTTGAAGCAGTAAAATGAACCTACCTTTATTTCAAACAATGTATATGAAGGAGATGCTTTGTTTTTTTTCTTGTGCAGGGCAATGCAAAAGTTACACTTTAATGCCACCCTCCCCAGCTTTGTGTACTTGCCTCCAGTATCCAGATTATTTGTTTAGTTGCCAGGGCTGGAGAAAGGTAACCGTGTGTACTCCCTGACTGGAGCTTAAACATGACTGAGTGCTCTACCTGTCCCAGTGTGACACGGGTAGGCCAGACATCAAGCATCAAGGCTTTCACAAGCTCCTCCATATCCTGAAGTACGGGTCATTTTTTATTGAGCCATTTTTACCTCCCAGCTATTGACTTATTCATTTGGCAAGAAATTAATGATGGCAGAAAAGATGAGTTTCTTCTTATAGCTGCAGCTAACTATGATATTTCAATTGTTTACATTTTAACAAGAACTGGTGCTGAAACACCTGTTTGAGCTGACCAGTCCTGAAAGAGCTGACAACAGCAACTATGTCACACAAATTAGACCTTAGCTGTCAAACCAATGGCAGCTACATCTGTGTGACAGCAAGGACTCTAGGTTGTACCTAGGTATGTCCTATGCTCTTAAAGTGGAAGAAAAAGCTGCACAACAAAATACCCGTTACATTTTGCTTCACCATTGCTTTTAGAGCTCAGTCACACCATCTGCAGTGACGTGCATTTTTCCATAATGCAATGTGGATCAATGCAAGTCACTGCATGGGCATATAGAAAACAATGGTTTTTGATGTGCCTCATTCTCACAACAGTGTTGAGGAGATTGTGTTCAAATGCCGCATACATGCATATTAACACAAATGAGCACATGTAAATGCACAGCAGCTGAAGGAAAGAAAAAAAGCTATTATTTTAATGTCATCTGTTGAACCTGTTTCCTGGAAGGGTGAAACACGCATGAAAATGCATGTAAACTTGTGCTTTTTGATGAATTACAGTGGGTTTTTATGTGCAGTATGGTGGGAAAGTTTGTTGTAAATAAATGTCACCAGCACACCCGCATGACAAACACGTCAATTTTAGTGAATCTTCATTTTTTTATTTGTCAGAAGTCACTCAAAGTAGAATCGATTCTACTTTGAAAGTGATTCTACTTTGAGTGACTACTGACAAATAAAAAAAATGAAGATTCACTAAAATTGACGTGTTTGTCATGCTGGTGTGCTGGTGACATTTCTTTACAACGAACTTTGCCTGATGCGGCGCCATCCGCAGTCACTGCGAGCACCCACCTCTGCTTATGGGAATTCCAGTAAGGTGTGCTTTCAGGACTTTGGAGATTTGTATGGTTGGAAAGGACCCATATACTTCTTACAGACATTTTCTACTAAAATGCACAGCTATTGCTCTATACCCTTTCAGATGTTCTTGCAGCTGGTGGACATGAACTTTGTGCCAGCCACCAAAGCCCTGAAGCTATGGATGCCTGTGGGTGAATGCACTGTGCTGTAGGATTCCATAGTGTTGTCGGCTGGCAGACAAACGGACCAGCTGAATCTTTACATTCTTGTATAGAAAAACAGTTATACCTTGTTTTTCCCTTTAGTAAATCTAGCCTCTTATTTCATACTGCTTAATTGCCTGCATGGGTAGGCATATACTGCCTACCTGATATCATGGAGTAGCCAGATATCATTTGGTTGTTCTGATGATCAGGGACAGAATTTTTTATTTTTGTTTAATTGTTTCAATTTGTCAGCTAGGTTGGACAGTTAGGTTCCAGAAATTTGGTTTGGTATAAACGTTCATTGTGTAGCACTGAGACTGAACAAGGTATTTTAAGATGGTACATACAGGTTCTTTAATAAAGTTTGTACTGATCTAAATATACATTATTGTTCTCTGTATTTAAGATGTGATCAATCTCTTTTGCAGCAACAATATCATCATAATATACAACAAAATCAACAGCACTGGCATCCTCACACATCTCCAAATATCAGGTTGGTGATTTATTATATTGGCTATAAAATAATATATGTACAAGTACTGTGCAAAAGTTTTAGGCAGGTGGGAAAAATGCTGTAAAGTAAGAATGCTTTAAAAAAATCTATATTTGTATTGTTTTATCAATTTACAAAAAGTGAGTGAACAAACGAAAAATAAAATCCAATATTTGGTGTGACTATACTTTGCCTTCAAAACGGCATCAATTTTTCTAGGCACACAGCACACAGTTTTTGAAGGAACTCTGCAGGTAGGTCGTTCCACACATTTTGGAGAACAAACTACAGATCTTTCTGCATTAAAGTCAATGGCACCACAGCCATGCCCCCCGCCCGCAGTGCGATCGGACGCATGGCAAGACATTGCCTGCATTCCATTCCACTGCAAATGCAAAAAAATGCTGCTTGCTCTATTGACTTCAACCAACCGCCACGCCCCCTCCCGTCCCAGAACACAGGGGGCAGTTTTGTGAACGACTGCGTTGTGTTCCAGCAGCTACCACTCTGGAACGCACCGCAATTGGTGTGAAAACTTGTGTCATTACACAAGTTTTATTCATGTGTGGTCAGACTTACATGAATGTTTACTAATTTTACATGTTTGACCCACACTGCAGTCTCATAATGTTTCTCTGCAGTCTTGTGATCCGAACTAGAATTTCTTTTTATAGTTTCTGTTGGTAGGTTATTTCTAAAATGTATGTGAATTACTTGGGTTGCAGTTAAATTGTTGCCAGGCAAGAACATGATTTGAAATTCATTAACAGGCTGCCTGCTAGCTAAAACCTTTCTGCCCCATGGCAACACCCTGTCATTGTTTTAAGAGTTGTAGGGACTCACTGTGTTTGTTGTACACATTTACATGTCTTTAAATGTGGCAGGCAAAGCATTTACGAATATATTTTGCGTCTGCAAAGCTTTGACTACTGATCCATCAGAGCGGCTCAATGTCAATGGCTATTTTTTCACAATACCTAGTGGATAAGCATAACATTAGTTGCCTGCCATTTGCATGCTTCTGCATACATTATGTTCTGTGTTCTTTTTTCCTCTCCCCCAGCTATAGCCGGTTTACATGGCTATTTATGTACAACAGTGTAGAAGGAGAGTGCAGAAACGTGTTACACCTGTTTTTGTTTGACTTTTTTAAAGCTGCTTGCAAAGGTGTTGCTGGTCATTCATTCAAACTGTATGTTTTTGTTGTGAATCATTTATTTGTCACTAACCAATCACTATGCAAATGGTACAGGCCATCTTCTCATGACGACAGGGTATTATGGAAAGCCGGCTCCAGTGGAGATGGTAGAAACACAAGGTACATTCAGGACCAAAACCAGAAGAATTTGGGAGGCATTCAAAGCATTCTGTATCAAGACAAACTCATGACAACACTTTGACATCCATCTTTGACAACAACCCATAGACAACCATCACAGCTATCCATTGCATTCATGAACTCACCTGTCTGTTTATCATCTGAATCCACATGTTGTTTAATCTGCAAGTGCCTGGCATTTAAAGTACCAAGACTGATTTCCTGGATACCAGAAATATCATTTATAGCTTATGCTGGCTGCCTGAACCATACAATTTGTGTAGTGCCCAAAACTACACACTTGGAAAAAACAATCTGTAAACATTATTATAGTTCTCAAGCAATATGGATGGATTTATGAACATTGGTGTATTTTTTTCAAATTAATACAAAGCAGGCAGCCGCTAAAATTTTTAAGGAGATATGTATTATATTTTAAGGACTATACTAAATAGATGTAAAAAGGTATACTGCTTCTTGGATATGTGATAGTGATTGCCTTCTAGTGATCTGTATCTCTTGTTCTAAATTTTATTAGTTAATCTGAGTTTTAACAGCTACATTGTTTTGGGGGTGAATTATCATTGCAAAACTAGCTTTAATTTAATCATTCCCAATGTCTATGTTATGCTTCAAGACAGAAGTACATGACTTAAGATGATATGGCATATTACATAAGGCAGTGCAAGGTGGAGTTATTAATAACTTATCAAGTTCCAATGTACTGGCATATCATTTGAAAATATTTTTTCTGGCTTTATGTTGCATTTATTGCACATCCTGTTTCTACTTTGCTATATTTTTTTCATTCTGTCAAAATGCCTGATGAAGGCAGGAAGCTTTTTGTTAAGGTTGCAAATAATGAACTCACAGCTGGAACCTTGATGTAGTTTGCAACTTTGACTTTGCTAGTGTCTTCTCAGGTTGTAATCCTGCAGGAAAAATCCAATTAAGCTGCAATTCTCCACTGACCCAGTACAGAGTGTTTTATAGCAAATTTTGTTCCCCATGGTCCCTGTGTGTGTAGTAAAGTAGTCACCGCTTCAGACTTGCTCCCATGATAGTCCATCACAGAAATTATGTGACGATCTACAGCTAGGTGATACACAAATAAGCTACATTTCTGTTAATGTGTAAGGTACCTGAATGCATTTTTAAGGTTTTACTCCTGAGTTTAGTGTCACTTTAAAATTGGTGGCTTTGCAAGCACTAAATCCAGTGGTTGAGCATGACAACCAGGGAACTAGTATTTCAGGAGTCGGCAGCGGTAGCCTCCTGCCTCCAGGTTTCCATTTTAGAACATTTGTTGGCGCTATGCAGAGCATACAGGTGGCACATTGTAAATTTGTAATTCATTTCTACAGTGCCTACCTAAGCCTTCATTTTTCAAGTAAAGAATCTGTTGTAACCTAATAATGTTTTATCTGGGGTGGAATACGCTTTTTTTTTTTTTTCTCCCCAGTTGCAAAAAATAGGTTTCCAAAAAATGTTGTTCTTTGTTGAATATTAGATGTGAGTGAAATCCTCCTTCTGGCCTCATAGAAAATGCACAGTTTAATGCTGGTGCAAGCAAGCTCAGGTTTGATGGGAGCATTGTAAACACATACACGATGATAACTTTATTTTTTGTACTTCTTCACTTTTTATATTAACCACATCACAGATGTTAATTGATTTCCATAATGTCAGTTGGATTTCCGTACATCATTCTTATTGCAATAACAGTTTTCCTTTTAGGTTTTTCACATGATCGTTAAATCACCTGCTGTGACATATGAAATAATACAGTTCGAATAAAAAAAGAATAGGTTTGAATAATTCAATGTCAGTAACTGGGGTCTGTTGTTAAAGGATTTTGTTGAGGTTAATTCAGTCCAAATATCAAGTGTGTTAAAGGGATGACCTCTATTTAATGTGTCACAGGGATTGTTAACTGCCCGGACTATTGTGTGGCATGAAAAGATATTGGAGACTGATGTATAATGAGGAATTGAAAGCACTTGAATTTTATTATAATTCTGCAAAGAAGCTTTATGAAAGTGATCTAAATAACACATGCTGCTGGAACAACATGAATTTTACATATGGTGCCTTTAAGTGTAATTTTATATCATTTCTTGCAGGATTCTAGTGAGGATTTTTTTATGCCATCAATATTTGATATATATTGTAAATTTATGCGATTTATGACATACTTGAACCAAAAAACTCAGTAACTGGATAATTGTGTGTGTACATATGGATTGATTAGTTTCACTTCCTACTGTATATAATAAGCCATCCACGTTCCCCTTTAGGGAACAAAACTGAAGAAAATAATTAAGGAGTACATCACTGTGTGTTACTACTGAATATTTAGGGGTAGTTTGCACCTTAACTTTAATGCACTGAACTGCTTTTTTTTTTCTCCTGATTATATAATAATTTTTTTAACATCCTTCTGTATTTTTCAACATAGGTTTTATATGCATAACCATTCTTTATTTATTGCTCAGGTGCACAGTGCTATCAAGCAGAGATGAAAAGTTAAAAGGTATTTTCAGTTATGAATAGAGAGCTAATAAACAGTGGTCAAGGCCAAAACAGAACATGGTGTTGTAGGAGGAAGTGTGTAAACAAATGTAGACTATAGGCACTTTGATCCCCACATGCACCTCTACCATCCTGGCGTAGTTTAGGATCTAGGAATAAACTGAATTTTTAGGTAAGGAAAGTCTGTAGCAATTATTTTAAAGTGATTGCATTTCTCTGGAAAATAAAGAATGACCCTTTAGAAAGAAAAGTACCTTAAAGTGAACATGTTCCCAGATTATGGGCATTCAATTATTTCATATTCCTAACCAGAATTGTTTTTGTTTTTTTTTTAAAGCGTTTTTTTTTTGTTTTTTTAAACACGCCACATTTGGCCTTTCCAGTTTCTTGTACTGTATTGCAATTGAGAATCTTTGAGAATTACTTCAAAGACTTTAGAGTCTGATTTCAGATGGATTTTAACAGTTTAGAAACACCGGCCATGTGTTTACATTAGAGAGCTCGTGGGCTGCCAAAATGATCTGTAGCAATAGAAAGTAAGAGGAAAATATCTGATATGTTAGTGCTTCTATTGTGAACTTTGAAGACGAATTTCTCCACAATGCAATTATGTGAATATGTTTAATACTTTAGCACAGGTTCACTTTAAAAATCTTTAGGTGGATAGGCAGATGTACTAAGAAATGTAAGCTGCTGTTGTGGATCGCCTGACAAAAATACTATGTCCATACCTCATGCCAGTCCTCTTGTTTCAGTGCTTTGTCAGGAAGAATGCAGATCAGGTGTTTGACTTCACTTCTTACATCCCTGTTCTGGATTTGGGACTAAATGCTGAGCCAGGCAACTAGCATTTTTACTATATTGGTCTGTAATGGCAGCCTATACATTTACCTTTTGTATGGGTTTTCTTTAAAGAGAACGCGTACTAAGGGAAATATGGGGGGGGGCAGACATAGCTTCTTCTTATAAGAATCAGAATTGCTTGGCTGTCTCTGGCTTATACTTTTATGCCACTCACCTGTAACAAGCATGCAAACAAATGAATGGATTAGTACTGCATCCAGACAACTGGCATTTTAAGAAGAAGAGTTCTGCAATGAAAGCTTACATGGTTTCTTAATACATTTTTTTAAGCTAGCTATACATGGGCATATATTTATGAAAGATTCCTTTTTGTGTTAATAAACAACAACTGAAGTAAACTGATTGTGTCTTGAACAGAACTCTTGGCCTTGACGTTTTACAGAACAGAAATAGACCACCACGCAGGAAGATCTCTGCTAACACTTTTCATCACTGCAGCAGATATAAAAAAATAGCCTTTTTAAGCAGCAAAATAAAGACATTAGTGGAGAGAAAGTACAAACACATAACATGTTAATGAAGTATTACAGAATAGACGCATTTGTGCAGTATTTCAGTACATACATTTCTGTAATTTTCTTTCTGAGGTTTGATCAATCATGACAGAAATGCTTTAAATCTCATGTTCATTGCTGACGCTTACGAAAGCTTTCTACCAACATAGATCCCACTGTCCCTCCTTGGTTTGTTAAAATGGTTCAGTAGACTGTGTATACGCTTATACATATCTATGATGTACACACATGATTTAACAATATATTTCATTACAAGTATGGCCCCATAAACATTTATGTGAATCTTCATTGTATGTGCTAGGTACAAATAAAATGAAGCTATTCAAAACCTGATAGTATTCTATTCATTGTGTGCGTGTTTGTGAGTTTAGTCATCATAGTTCATCTTTTCTTGTTACATATACATCTATACATCACTTAACCAATTCATCCCACCTTCGCTAAGCAATTTACTGACGTTGTGGCAATAATGTGATGATTATAGGTGACTATGTACTTTTCTGTTCTCATTTTCATGGACAAATAAATTAGTTCATTACATTCTCCAGTCTAAGTCCATTGCAACACAATACATTTTCCAGTAAAAAATGCAGTAAATGCAAACAGGTGTCACTCAAACAATCATTTGAACGTTTAGAGATGGAAAACAATCTTTGAAGTTATTACATTGAAAACACAAGATTTTAACTGGTGTGGCCTGGTTTGTAAAAGCACACATAGCCATTTTGTCAGAGGCTCTCTACCGATAAAAAAAAGTCTTTACTTTCAAGGACTTTCAAGACTGATGGATCCAATGCTATGGCAGATATCATTCCCAAGAATGGCTACATTGTCTTAAGTAAAGGGCTGCAGCTAACAATTATTTTCAAAATCGATTAGTTAGCCAATTATTAAGTTTGATCGGATAAAAAAAAAATGGTTTCAGTGATGGACTACTAGTTTGTATTGTGGAGCAAGCTTGGAGCGTTGGAAGTAAAATTAAAAAAAAGTATGGTGTGCAATATAGTGAAATGGAAACTGTAAAATGTATACAGCAATCAATGCAGAATGGCACCGGCTATAGAGGACTACAAATCCCAGCAATAATACATTATACAGCGCAATGCAGAATACCACCAGCCAGGGCTCAAAAATTCCACTCGCCCCCTCGCAAATTGCGGGTCTGGCAGTGGCAAGCGGGTCTGAGAGCTGAGTGAGGCGGGGAGGAGAAGCGGCATGAGAAGCAGTGTGAGGCAAGCCGCAATCAGGACAACTAATCAAATGTCAACTAATCGATGATGGGAAACTTTGACGTTTTTCATCATCTATTATAAACGACTTAGTCGATTTAGTTGTTGCAGCCCTACTTAAGTATGTCAATACATTACCCTTCAGTGCCAAAAACCTGGCTTGGGACTTCAATGGCAAATGTGAATTGTACTCTGACCATTCATGACCCTGTCCTTTTAATATCCCTAAATTTTCAACTCATTAGAACCATAAATCCTATCACTCCTCCTAAAAACCTTATTCAAATGCAAACTAATGTTTATTTTCCTGGGTTAAAGAAGAACTCGGGAAAAACTTAATGACTCTTACAGTGGGGGGTACCCCTGCACTGCAAGGGTTAATTGCTCGTTTGTGTCTAGGTGCAAAAAAAAAATATTACAACGATATCTACGATCATTGACGCATGTCTCCTCCTCTGCACAGATGGAATGCATCCTCACATCTATACACTTCTATAGAACGTGATGGCACAATGATTCTTAGACTGCTGCAGAGGAAGGGGAGAGAGGCTCTAGGGACCAGTCTAAGGAAAAGCCGGCTGGAATGATTGGGTATTTTTTTTTTTTTTAGCACCTATACACAAGCAAGCATTTAAACCTTGAAGTGTAGGCTTAGCCCCACTGCAAGGGTTAATACATTTTTTTCCCAGAGAAAACAACTCCAAGGAAAACATTTACAGTACTGTGCAACAGTTTAAGCACTTGTGAAATAATGCTATAAAGTGAGGATGCTTTAAAAAAAAAAATTCTATGAAAAGATTGTTTATCAATTAACCTACAAAGTACGTTAACCAAAAAGAGAACCTAAAGCAAATTAGTAATTGGTGTGTCCATATCTGCCTTTAAAATAGCATCAATTCCCCTGGGTACACTTGCACACTGTTTAAAGAACTCGACACATAGGTTCTTCCAAACATCTAGGAAAACTAACCGCATTTCTTCTGTTTGATGGAGAGTTTTCCTTTAACCCTAAAACTAACTTTTAAAAATTAAGATTCTTAATATTAAATATTTGAATCATAATGCTTTACCTATGGCTGAATCCCTAATACTTTGTTAGAATAACACTTCTCATTATTGTAAAGGAATGATCTGTGAGAGCACGCATTTCGTGCACCTCTCCTGACCTTGTGTTGGTGCCATTTCTGTTTTTACATTAGGTCAGTTGTATTCAAAAAGCTTAATTTGCTGTTATCTGTCCATATTTTATCAGCTTTGGTTCAAAGGAAACCATGAGCTTTAAATTGATTGTTAGAAACATTCTTAGTTACAGTAAGGCACACTATACACTTTATAATCAGACCATGGAATCTCTCTGCAATCAACTTTAGATCTACCAAAACTGTCATTTGAGGACTCACTCAAACTATCAAATCAATCTGTACCCAATCAGGCAGGACCGCGCACTACCTACTTGCTGGTGCATCTAAAAGAGATTGAACCATCAGATTGTAATGTCTTTGGTGAGCTTAAAATTTATCTAATTCCAAAAGCAAAAATTTAATGTATGACAGTATACCAAGTCCTTACATGTGGTAGCTGCATTCGTTTTCTCCGCTTTGGCTTTTCTCCTATATTTGCACTCACCGGCCCGGTCCTTTTATTTTTCAACGTCCTTTTATCAGGTCAAGCTGTCCAACAAAAAGTGGCTGATAGAGGGTTGGGACAAACCATTTAACACTGACAGAGGTGCTTACAACGGTCGGCTTTTATTAGTTTGTGTAAAATGTTTATACCAAAAGGACAACTGCTTAAAAAAAAAGTGTTACTGGGAGTTTAGCTTTACTTTGTTAGTCAAGTTCATCTATATCTTCTACTGCAACTAATACTACCCTCTCCACAGGGTGACAATGTTGCTGACCAAGGGTCGCTCCATTGCTCCTCCTTAGAGTGAAGCCACACTAAAACATGAAGTGTGTTACTGGTCGTATGCAGCCACCATAAGGATTTGTAAGTTGCAATATATTAAATTTGTGGTTTGGGGTTTAAATACACTTTAAGATATTACTTTGTTAATACACAAATACATGCCCATATGTGTGTATGTGACAGTCAGTTATGCCTGCTGCCACGCTTATCAACACTGGTGAAGGAACTAGAGGCCATTCACAAATTACAAAGGTGTAGCTTTAAAGCCCATATGTTTTTAAACTGGTGTTTAATATGATATATACAACATCCAAAACTTGACAAAGGATTTACAGAATATTGTTTTTTGGGTTTTGTTTTTTTTTTAGAGAAAGCACAGCAGTACTTTCCTTTCAGGCATACTGTCATTGTTATGATTCATTCACTGTTTATGTAAATTTTAGCTTGAGCCATGTCAACAGCCATTTTAAAACAGGAAGGTGTAAAAATCATATTTTTATGCAACGTGTCATATTTACCTGATAAGGAAATTAGAAGTTTGATTTTTTTTTTTTTTAAAGACCTGAACAAAATAAAGAAAATATGTACAAAACTATAAATCTGCCTAAAGTCTATAAACACATAATAGGTCTGTATATTGGCTAAAATATTTAAATATACTCCTTTTGGAAATGGTGCCCATGTGTGGTGAGCCCTACATTAACATTTTCATAAAGGTAATGTACAAAATTGTGGCTCCTTATCTGGGTTTATTTGAGCTTGGTCCTAGATTACTGTAGGTGTTGAGAAGACCATTAGTGCTTGTAAAGGTAAAATATTATGTCTCCAAGACAAGATGTAAGAGGAATTCTCTGCCGTAGAACACACTGCAAAAAACTGATAGGGGTTTAACCCTTTCCTTCATTTTTCAAAACGGGGAAAAAAAAGTTTGGACTATACATTCATATAAACAATTTCAAGGCTACTGTCCACATTATATTGTAAAGCGCTGCACAAACTGTTGGCGCTATATAAATCCTGTATAATAATAATGTAAAACTTGCTTCAAAAAGGAACTTTGTATTCAAATTGGCAACAGCTGGTAAACCTGTCCTTTAAAGCTGAAAATGCAGAACAGCTACAGCCGGCTCAATGTTTGTAAAATAATGATACAGTGTAATTGTTGGTGGTGTTGTTCATCTGAGGTTGCATTTACATAATTTTAAGACCTGCTAAGGACCAGATGATTTTTATTATGTCCTGATACTTAGAATTCAAAGAACTTCCCCTCATCTTTTTCACATGACTGTAAATCATTTTAAGATTATACTAGCAGTTGTCCCAATTCAACAGATTATTGGAACCCATGAAGAAAAGTACTAGGTCCTTTGCCTGTCACATTAAATTCATCCTTTGTAGCTTACATAGTTTAGAATAGTACATTTCCTGTGAAATTAGGATTAACATGTTCCCATGGGCAAGGTTTTAGAACACAGTGCAGACGTTTTTGAACTAGCAAAGTTACTCACTTTCCAATTCCTGAAGTTTCCATATCTTTTTAAATACACCTTCATTTTCGAAATCCAGGCAACTGATTTTTGTATTATCCCTTGTAGGTCTGCATACAGATATTGTTTTTCTGTTATGTTCTCTTCATTTATTGAATCCATCTTTTCACCTACGTCTACAGTTATAGTTGCAACTTACTATAATTATACACAGAAGCTGCAAACTCTCAATAGACTGACCATTGTGCTCTTTCTGTTTCTATTACAACACTCTATGCTGCTCAATAGCAGAGGTACCCATTAAAATGATATTAAACTTGAGTTAAACCTTAAAAATGCATTCAAGTACCCTAACTGTTAACAAAAATGTATCTTATTTATGTATCACTCAGCTGTAGATCCTCAAATCATCTCAGAATTTGTGCTGACACTGTCCTTCCTCCTGGTGCGTGGCTACTTTTGCGCCCCATGGTCCCTGTGGGCCCATTCACACCACATCCAGATTACTTCCAGACCAGACTGTTTCCAGACCCAAAATGCATCCCAACGTATCCCTATGCTATTTCTGGCCTCTGTTCCACCAGCGCAGTCCGTTTCAGACCAGACCAGAAAAATACTGCTCGTCCTATTTTGTCCGGTTTTGAATGCACTGGAACTCATCAAAAACCCATGGAATGCACCAGTAAGACCATTTTAAGCTAAATAACAAAATTTCAAAAACGCAATGCACTCTGTGCCAGATCTGGTCAAGATCAGATAATAAAGAGATGTCACCAGCACACCAGACTCCTTCAGACTCCTGTCAAATACATAAGCGCTTTTGGGACCACACAGGATCCCTTCCTCAGGCATAGCAGTGATATGCCTGAGGAAGGGATCCTGTGTGGTCCAAAAAGCGCTTGAATAAATTCACGACTGACTATCCTTGAAGGAGTCTGGTGTGCTGGTGACATCTCTTTATTATCTGCAACTGGCGGCGCCATCCGCGGTCATTCCAAGCACCCTTCCCCATATTTGGGATTATCCGGTAAGGAGTGCAACAAACCTTTCTCTTCATATCCTGGTCAAGATCAGGTCCGGAAAATTATGTGAACCCAGCCTGAGTGTTGTAAAGTAGCCACTGCTCCAAGATCGCTGACGAGTGATGCACAAATAAGATACATTTTTGTTAATAGTGAGGGTACTTAAATGCATTTTTAAGGTTTTACTCTTAAATTTAGCGTCACTTTAAATGCTACAGTGGTAAACATTGTATCTTAGCCTAGTGCATTGTATACACCACAAGTAGCATTTCTCTACTCAGTGCTCGCCAACTCCCAAAATGTTTGGACAGAAACCATAAACAGACTAGTGGACCTGGTACCACCATGTATGAAGTAAGACATAAGTAACCTTGCTGAGATTAACCCCTCCATATTTAGAATTATACAGATCAATGTACAAGTACAATGGCTGCTGACTAGCCATGTGACCAACCACTTTGTGGATGATGGAAAAAGCTGTATGGGAAGCCTATATACTAAGATGGTGGCAAATGCATAGGAAGTGCAATTGTAAGTATATTTCATAATTTGAGATTGCAGTAAGCACTCTCTGTATGCGGTCATGGGTACTCCTTACATTTTAGACTAGTTGGTGCTGTAGAATTGGATTTGTTTCCTGCACATTGCACGCAACTATCATTGTTTACTCTGAATAAGCTAGTATTTGCATGGGTATACTGTACTGTACTAATGTACATTATTATTTTTTGACCCTGTTGACCAATTTAATCTGTATAGTCTACTAAAACGTTACACAATAAATACAGCTTAGAGAAGGACACTGGGGACATTCCATAGCACAAACCATGATACAGTATATGATCCATACACCCTAACATTATATACAGTATAGTGTTTATATAATAATAGACTCTTAAAATGTTCTGTCAGCCTTTTTGTATAATTACATTGAACAAATCAGCCTGGGCAAATGTTGACATAAAAAAAAATGTTTATTTCCATTCTCAACTTACGGTTAGTGTTCTTTTTTACATTTTGGAAGTTGTGACTTTTCCAATTTTTTTATGTAAAATATCTCCAGGCTGTTTTTTTTTACTATTACAAGCTACATTACTATTGATAATATTTTAGTGTATGATATTATTTATGGAGTTGAATACCGACATTGTTTTTTTTTGTCGTCACGATTGATTGTGGTTTTGAAGGATTTTGGTGCTGTGGCCTCTATAATAGTAATATCCAGTGTTGTATCCACTATAGATATATCCCTAATTATGACGGGACCACGCTATAACTTTTAAATTGTATGGGGTTAGGGTTTATGTCTGTGGAGATTTTTTTGGGGAAAATCCCAAAAATGTTCTTAAAGTAGTTTTGGGAGAGCAAAATATACTCTTCTCACGGAGTTGGTGTGGGACACTGCATCTGTTGCATGATGGCTCTGTATACCGAGAGCTGGGTGATCATGTAGCTGCTTCTCACTCAACTCATGGACTCCTCTCTGCAGAGAGCAGTCACTGTCTGGGATTACCCCACAGGGTTTCTCCCCCACACCTCTCTGTTTTGCCAGCACTCATTGAAGGGACAGATTGGGGAGAGGGTAGGCATAGCTGGCTTAGGCTCTAGAGAGGCAGAGCCAGCTGTCAGTCAGGCAGCTGATCCTTCCTGTGTCATATGTTGTATGTTTGGTGTATATATACAGTGGGGCAAAAAAGTATTTAGTCAGCCACCAATTGTGCAAGTTCTCCCACTTAAAAGATGAGAGTGGCCTGTAATTGGCATCATAGGTAGACCTCAACTATGAAAGACAAAATGAGAAAACAAATCCAGACAAATCACATTGGCTGATTCGGAACAAATTTTTTTGCAAATTATGGTGGAAAATAAGTATTTGGTCAATATCAAAAGGTCATCTCAATACTTTGTTATATATCCTTTGTTGGCAATGACAGAGGTCAAACGTGTCCTGTACGTCTTAACAAGGTTGGCACACACTGTTGCTGGTATGTTGGCCCATTCCTCCATGCAGATCTCCTCTAGAGCAGTAATGTTTTGGGGCTGTCGCTGGGCAATACGGACTTTCAACTCCCTCCAAAGGTTTTCTATGGGGTTGAGATCTGGAGACTGGCCACTTGCTTCGTTGCACGGGCGGTATGTTTGGGATCATTGTCATATTGAAAGACCCAGCCACGTTTCATCTTCAATGCCCTTGCAGGCGGTTTGCACTCAAAATCTCACGATACATGGCCCCATTCATTCTGTCCTGTCGTCCTGGTCCCTTTGCAGAGAAACAGCCCCAAAGAATGATGTTGCCACCCCCATGCTTCACAGTAGGTATGGTGTTCTTTGGATGCAACTCGGCATTCTCTCCTCCAAACACGACGAGCTGTGTTTCTACCAAATAGTTCTATTTTGGTTTCATCTGACCATATGACATTCTTCCAATCCTCTTCTGGATCATCCAAATGCTTCAAACTTCAGATGGGCCCGGACTGGTGTACTGGCTTAAGCAGGGGGGACACGTCTGGCACTGCAGGATCTGAGTCCCTGGCGGCGTAGTGTGTTACTGATGGTAGCCTTTGTTACGTTGGTCCCAGCTCTCTTCAGGTCATTCACTAGGTCCCCCCGTGTGGTCCTGGGATTTTTGCTCACCGTTGTTGTGATCATTTTGACCCCACGGGGTGAGATCTTGTGTGGAGCCCCAGATCGAGGGAGATTATCAGTGGTCTTCTATATCTTCCATTTTCTAATTATTGCTCCCACAGTTGATTTGTTCACACCAAGCTGCTTGCCTATTGCAGATTCAGTCTTCTCAGCCTGGTGCAGGTCTACAATTTTGTTTCTGGTGTCCTTCGAGAGCTCTTTGGTCTTCACCATAGTGGAGTTTGGAGTGTGACTGTTTGAGGTTGTGGACAGGTGTCTTTTATACTGATAAGTTCAAACAGGTGCCTTTTAATACAGGTAATGAGTGCAGGACAGAGGAGCCTCTTAAATAAGAAGGTACAGGTCTGTGAGAGCCAGAACTCTTGCTTGTTTGTAGCTGACCAAACACTTATTTTCCACCATAATTTGCAAATAAATTATTTTCAAATCAGCCAATGTGATTTGCCTAGATTTGTTTTCTCATTTTGTCTTTCATAGTTGAGGTCTACCTATGATGCCACTTACAGGCCTCTCATCTTGTTAAGTGGGAGAACTTGCACAATTGGTGGCTGACTAATTACTTTTTTGCCCCACTGTATATGTGTGTGTGTGTATCTATATATATAGATATACACACACACACACACACACACACACCATATGATACAGACATCAGAAAGTAGAATTACAAGAGATTAAACCAATAGAGTGTTGCAGCCAGGGATATATATAATATATATATTTTATTACATGTGTATGATTGGGGGTTAATTGGTCATGTGTTCAGCAACCTCCCCCTCTCTCTTTCTGTCTGCGTGTATATATCTTTTATTTTTTCCATCCTGTGAATTTGTTTAAGGCATGTGAGCAGATTGCACAGTGTTAATGTAAGAGTAGATTAACAATGATCCTACTACTACTTTTCTACAGCCTTGTATACATGCATTCATACCATAGCATTTCATGCTCAGCCTTCTGACGTAATGTGAGTGGGAAGAAAATAAATAACATAATGTAGGTTAGAAACAAAATGAAGATAACATCACATTTAAATAGAACAATGTCTGAGTTATTCAAAAAGGCAGTGCAAATAAAGATATGTAAACTACTGTAACCCTATGCAACCAATCATAATTCCAGATTTATTTATTTTTTTTCTTTTAGCTTACTGCACTTTGTACATCATCACTACCTTGCCACAGAAGCTTGCCTGTCACCATACTGTAATTCTGCATGTAAATCATAATCAAGAATTTTTTTCCAGACAGGCACATAAGATTATTCCAAAACAGTGGTGGTTAAAGTGATTTTGTTGCTAATATACATGTTCAAAATAATCTGTTTTTAGAAAGAAAACATTGAATACTCATTTCAACTGCTTCCTACACCACCAATGGCTGCATTTGTGAAGAGAAACCCCTGGCTGAAAATCCTTCAGAAACTGACACACAAGAAGTTTCTGATTCCTGCTCCCCTGCTGTGCTTAGTGGTTCATTCTACTGTGTCCGGTAGTGATGTATGGGCCTGCGAATTTCCTCCTGAAAATTCTAGTTGCTGGGCTTTCTCTGGTTTCAATACTTTCTGTATTGATGCCTGGAACAATCATGGTTATCAAGAAAGTCATAGTGATGTCACAACTCTTGATCTGCATACTTGTTCTGGGTCAGTGACTGAAGATATTAAAACCAGAATCAGAATAACAACTAGACAAGTATTTTGAAAAAGAGGGGTCAGAAATGATAGCCTTCATAGTTCCTAAATACAGGTTTTCTCTGAACATATAGGTAAAGGCCAGAACTTCTGGAACAATGTTCTGGGGAGAGGTAATTCTTAAAGACAGGCTACAGTAAAAGAAGACATGTTTGGTTCAAACCAAACACATGATTTCCGGAGAAGAACCTCATACCTACTGTATGTAAACCATGTGGAACCACAATGAATATCAACTGCACTCACCTTAAGCCCATATAAACAACCTGCAAGTCTTCCATATTTGCCTCACATGAGATGGATCAGATCTCTATGGTGGCTTTTACCTGGCTACCTCTTTTCTTTAGATTACCAGCTCTTATTTCTTGGGTAGCACTATTCCCACAAGAGCTGCTGGAAATGTTAGGTTCTTCTACTGTCTCCTGTGATTACATGCCCTGTAACCAGACCTGACAATTGACCAACACACTAATGGCAATAATTCGGCTTTTTGACAGTAACAATAAGCCCTGCAGGAAAGTACTAGTTAAACAGGTTTGGCAATAGAGTAAAAACAACTCTTTTATAATGATCCAATGAAATGAATAGAGTTGGTGTTTGTTCTCTTTACCACCAATGAAAGGCCTTGCCTGAAACGCAGTGGTGGAGTGGTGAAGGACACTGCAAAGCAATAATAAACAACAGTAATGCAACAAATTTCCCCATCTGGAGAGAGGAATGTAGCGAACTACTGGGTCCACTCAGCCCAGTCCCAGAGGTTCTTCTCCAGCATTACTTTGCTCCCTAGGGTCTCTTGTGGCATGTGATAATCTCCTGATGGCCTTAAGGGCCCCCCTCAGTTCCACTGCCTTCCTTTTCTGGTGCCCTGACAGCTAAGTCCCCCCAACAGCGGATGTGGGCAATCACCTCCCTTCAACATCAAGTGAGCACGGCTGAAATCCGCCCTCTAATGCAGCAAGTCACATTTCAGCTCTCCCTCCTAGGCTGTAAATCAATGGCCCAAAAAAAGACACGAGAAAGCACCCATGAGAATGCCCAGGATGCGTGGCTCCTGTTGCTTAAAGTGTTATTAAAGTCAAAGGGTTTTTAAATTATTTTAAATGCTGATTAAATCACTTAAAACGGATGCTGCTTCTTGTATTTAAAAGTTTCAGTTTCTTGCAGATTCAACTAGTCCTATGAGCACTGACCCTGATATCCTGTTTTAGGGTGGCTCCTTTCCCTTGCAAGGTGCTATGGAGCCAATCTTGGGTGTTCTAGTGAATTCTCTGTGTCTCCACAAATACACAGGGCACAGCAAGGCAAGACATTCTCCTTCCCCCTGCTCCTCCCTCTTCCCTCTTCCCTTCTCAAAGCTAGTATATAGACAGCTGCTTGAAATTGTCTCATCCCTTGTAATCTTATACTGGACAGGAAGTTCAGGGAAGCCAAACAGAGAGTTGGAGCCAGCTGTTCTGAAACATGAGAATTATAGGTGCTTGGGCAAAGATGTAAATAAATGCTTTCCTGGGCAATGTATATTTGTTTGATCTTTGAGCGTTTAATACTTCTTTAAAGGGGCCTGCCCACAGAGCTACACTTGTAGTAATCCACTTTCCTTTACTCTTTGTCTCTAGTATATATTGGCTTATTATCTATGATTAAAACTGTCCTGTTACTTGCCATTTTTGCACTTTTGTATCATCTGCAGTATTCTTGTAGTAAAACACTTGCCTGGCTGGGTTCACACCTAGGCGTATTGAATATGCCCGTTTGGCGCGTTTTTGTCGCGCGTTTTTTTAACCGCAAATCGCAGTAAAAAAAAACGCGTGACAAACGCGCGTTTCCGAAGGTTACTTGGCTGTATCCCAATGGAATAGCCCAACAAAAACGGGCCAAAGAAGTACATGTACTTGTTTGAGCGTAGGGCGTTTCAGACGGGCGGAAATACGGAAAGGTGTGAACCATACCCATAGAAAACAATGGGATTTTCATGTTTGTACGTTTTGTAGAGCGTTCATAGAGCCTTGAACGCGCAACAAAACGTAAAGGTGTGAACAGGGCCTAATTCTCTAGTACATTTCCGCCAATTCTCCCTCAACTTCTGACAATTTTTAGGGCTAACAGGCAAACTACTGTAAAAAAAATAAGAAGCAAGCATGTGTGTATGGCCACCTTAAGTTGTGTTTTCAGTTGCTATCTACTTTTGTACATTGAAAATCCAGTTTAGAGTAGCAAAAAGAAAAAACATTCCACCTATTCCCATTCCAAGGTCAATTATATACCAGAACTTAAGCTAACTGTTATGTTTTCCTATAACTTTATATATTCTTTACTGGTTCTGTTCTGTAGATATTAAAACAGGTAATACCCAGTGCACTTGTTTGTGTCTTTAAACTTTTAATTCTACATTAGAGGTTATTTTACTATGACCACTTGATCAGTCTCAGTAAAAATGAAACATTGTATTTGCTGGTCATCCCTTTAGACATGCAGATCCTAATTCAAAAGTCAAAACCTGTTACTTTTAGGCCTCGTTCACATTGAGCGATTTATCGCGCGGTAATTCCCGCGATATCGCGGCAATTTACCGCGCGATATCGCTCTCCAATGCAAGGCAATGGGGCAAAGTGTCCTGCAGTCGCGGGTCGTGCGTTGCTACAACAGGACCCTTTTTGGAGCAATATCGCGCAAAATGCAAATCGTGCAGTGTGAATGGGGCCTTACTGGAAATATTTGTTGAGATTTTTTTTTTTTTAAGAATTTTAAAAAAAATTAAGTTTTATGCACTTTTGAGGATTTTGCTACTGTTTGCTGGCTACTTGTGGTATAGAAGTGACACAGATCGTGCACTCTGACTCCAACTTTAGCACTGACCTTAAACAAGTATGCAGATCAGTAAAGACAGAGAAATGTCAAGGGTCCTTATCTGTACACAAGTCAGGGACTCAAACTATTGAAGCAAGAGGATCTGCATGAAAGCCAGGCAGCAATCATTTTCAGAATGACAGGACAGCAATGGCAACTTCCATGCCTCTCTTGTGACAGGTACTTTGTATGATCTTCACAGTGTCCTGGGAGTGGATCCAATTACAGCAGCGTGAGGATTTCTGTTGCTGTGGTTCCAAGGAAACCATTGCTCGCAGCAGATTTTATATATA
>NW_017306739.1:966638-990993 GCF_000935625.1 Nanorana parkeri
ATATATATATATATATATATACATACACACTATATTACCAAAAGTATTGGGACACCCCTCCAAATCATTGGATTCAGGTGTTCCATGAAATTTCCTTCCTACTAAACATTCAACGGTCAAGTGTTAGTGGGATTATAACAAAGTGGAAGCAACTGCGAACAACAGCAACCCAGCCATGAAGTGGTAGGCCACTTAAATGTCAGAATGGGGTCAGCACATGCTGAAGCGCACAGTGCACAGAAATCGCCCACTGGCTGCAGTCAATAGCTACAGACCTCCAAACTTCATGTGGCCTTCAGATTGGCACAACAACAGTGCGTAGAGAGCTTTATGGAACAGGTTGCATCCATGGAGCAGCTGCATCCAAGCCATACATAACCAAGTGCAATGCAAAGTGTCGGATGCAGTGGTGTAAAGCATGCCGCCACTGGAATCTAGAGAAGTGGAGAAGATCTGCATCTGAATAATACGGACTTACGAGTTCGATGGAGGGCACCACTTTAGCTCCCACTCTTAATATTATTATTCTTTAATATGCAGATCTTCTCCCTTTCTCTCCTCAAACACACCCCCCTCTCCCCCACGTGACTCACATATGCCCGTGTTATCGGGCATGGCTGAACAACCATTGGCTGTTAGGTCCTATGAGTCACGGGGGTATATACCATCATCGAAGGTTCTGGTTTGGCCGGACTGCCATATGCCCATTCGAGGCGAAGCTTGCATACGTCGTTCAGCTCGCTCTATTATGATCCAGCTGAACTAAACTCCATTTGCTATTGGTATATCCCCCTACTTAAGGGGACAACGAAGTGGTTGAGGTCACGTTCTGAGAAAGGGGGCGTGACCCCGGAAACGCGTCAACGACGTCACAACACAGTGACACACAGGCAGATTGCAGTCCTGAAACTGCCATTTCTTTGAAATCATCTATACAAGCTGTTGTTTGACCTACCATTGTGAGTACCTTTGCACTCCTACTTTTGTGTCTTTTAAAAATAAAAAATAATCTGCACTAGGTTGGGCGCCCCTCTGTCCTTTTTTGTATTCAAGTTCCACAGTTCCCCCCGGCTGAAGTGGGGCAGCACCCCTAGTAATTTTATACATATAACACTCAAATACCAGGATGCGTTCATAGCGCTTTTACTTTACTATATTAGGAGAAATGAGTCATAGTACATGCTGTAACAGAAATGTGAATAATACTTTTCTAAAACCGAGTAAACAGAGCTATTTCATCTCCTTGGCAACAATGAAGCTAAGTGTCATTTGTAAAATGTTTTGATTGTTGGCTAATACCCATTTTTTTTAATACTACATTTTACTATGTAGATTAATTAAATTATTTCCACTCATCCAAGTTGTACAGCATACATTTCCAATTGGCATTTTGGAAGGTGAATCTCCCACCTTCAACCTTCTCCTAATAACACAATTAATCATCCTGCTATTGCTGCATAATACTACCTCTAATTTACCCTTAACGTCCTGGTGGGACCACTGATTGAATTTCAGAAACCCATCTCCCTCCAAGCCTCTAGGACAAGTGCCCTCAAAGAAGTTCACCAGATCCTATTGCCCAATTGTTTTCTGAGACCTTGATAAACTCTGCACCTTCGCCTTTCTTCAGCCATTATCAACTCCTTGCAATTGCCCACATTACCCCCTCAACAAATCCTCTTCATAGAACATATTGTGTGTACACAACTGTAAATCGTTAAACATTTCTTTTTGATGACACAGACCAGACAGCAGGCACTTGCAGTTTCACAGTTCTGGTATCACAAATGGCGGTAATAACAGAACTTTCTCTTGAGGCTGTTTCTTCACACATTAGACCAACTACATTCCCTCCTTGCCTTGACTCCATAGAGCAGACATACTCAAAATCACCCGGAGCGACACAGCCAGCTTTCCATACTTCCTTGGGGAGGTGGAATCCGGACACCAACCATATGACAACTTCTCACCCAGAGACCCTCTAGTCTAGAGAGATCAAAAAGGATGACTTTTCACTTTTCAGGTGTTTCTGAAACTCTTCACACACCTCCTTCAAACATGCTGCCACACTTTCTCTTAACAGAGAAGTCCACCAATTAGGAGGCCTCGTAGGTGACTCATTATGGAGAATGACGATAATCACTTAACTATATATACTGTATACACTACAGGGCCATTTTTCCAGTTTTTGTTGAAATGTAAGCAGTTCAAAGGTAAGCAGTAAATTGCCAGAGGAGAAAAAAAATAAGGTACATTTCAGAGTTCTACAATAAGGCTTTTTTCAGGTAAGGAGTAATAGGTTAAAACTCAGTTTTGCAGCAATGTAAGTAAATTAAGCCTTGAAAGCTTATGCTAACAATTCCTCCAGGTTTCCCAACTTTTGTTAGTTACTGACAAGCCCAGTGTCTGTATAAAAGCAGTGTTGGAACAGACTCTGTTACTACACCCTCTTAAGCAATATTTGCACAGTATTGTACTGCGGGAAGTAGTATATTTCTCTCAAAATAGTGAGAAAAAGGCAATCAACAAAAGAAGACATACAGATCATTATAACCCTTAAAACTGTAGGTCTTTCCTTTAGGGGATATTCAGCTCTGAGGAAGGGGGAATATCCCTGAAACGCATCAGCTAACTAGGTGCTCTCTGTTGGAACCTGCTCTGTACTATATTCCTAATTACAGATGCATTCTATGTCAGTAGATTTTCATGTTAGTTGTTAATTCTCTCTTTATTAAACATTGTTATATGAGGAGAAGGCGCTGTCTATTTGTTTGTTTTACACAGCTAAAAAATAGAATTTAGGTGCTAGCTTTTTGTAACCAGTTGCTTAGTAGTACACTACTACATCATATGCACTGATATTATAATGATCAATAAACTGTGGCTGCTCTTTTTATTTATTGATCCAAATGGATGTCGGTGTCTTGGGTTTTGTTTCTGTTACCTCCATAAAGACTGTACGTTTGTGCATGTTTCCTATGATCACACCAGTTTCCGCTGACAACCCGAAGCATACTGGTTAATTATTATGATAAAATAAGTAAACAAACAACAAAATAGATCTTTGGTGCACAACCTTTTCAGACCGGGTTCCAGAAGTAATCTTTAAGCCATAGCTTGTGTTCAGTTAAGGGATAATATTGGCAGGCGTGTGTTGCAAATAGCATCTAGAGGAGCTGGAGGTTTCACACCCCAGGTTATGAATACAAAGGAACAGATTGTTTCCGCAGTGGGCTGTGCAAGGACCCAGTGGGGAGAAAAAAGGGGGCTTTTTAGAAACCAGTCCAGACCTCGTATATAAAAGTCTTAGAAAAACAGCTTGTGTTCATAATGACATAACGACAATATAATATGGGTTTAGTTATTCTGCATTTCTTAAAAAAATTTTTAAAAAAGTTCTCCCTCCCGCAAGTGCCCTTCATGTTTAAATACATGTATTGTTTGTGAAGCCCGTCCTTGAGCAGCTTTTGTGTGTGCTGTTGTACTGGGTGTTAGATGCATGCAGCTTGGAGATGCTGCTTACAATTTTTATAAAGGATGGTTTCTATAGAAACTGGTTCATACAATAATGCTAAAGCTTTTCTAACTTTAAAGGTTTTGACCCTTGCTCTACTATACACCTTGTATTTGGCAATAGACTTTAATCTTTTAAAGGTACTCTGTTTCCATGGTCTGCACTTGGTTTTGCTTGCTCAACTTTGATGTGTATTTAAAGTATGTAGCTCAAATGTGAAATGCACCGTTCAAAGAACATGTAGGCAGTAAAAGAGTGACTAATCTTGTGCTCGGAACACATAAAAACAAATCTACTTAGACAATACTTTTGGAAAAAGAGTGGATTTGGTATTTTTCCCCTCTCCAGATGTCCAATGTCAGTAGCTTCTGGCCCACACCTATGCTCAAATATGACTTATTTGCAAGTGGCACAGTGGTTGGCAAGCATCTGGCTATGTCATAAAATATATGGAAATTATTTTGCCCACAGAAAACAAAGAATAATTGCCACAGAATTGAGGTTGATCTTATGTTATCAACAGGTTGCAGGAGGTACTTAGAGATGCAAGCTCCAGTCACTGATGGAGGCTAATGGAATTGGCTGTCAGCTACTAATGAGGCTCTCAGAAACACCAATAGAAGACTGCATAGTTTTTAGCTGAAAATATACTTTTTTTTAAAAAAACTCTTGTGTGGAGCATCTAAAAGCAATATGGATTGTCTGCTCCTGGCCCTTGAGCGGGATAGATGATCAGGTAACAAAAGTTATATTCAGTGGGTAGAGTGTCCTCCTTTTTATGTAACTTTGAGGGTGACGGAAGAAATGTCAATCCTTACAACTTAAATGCATCTCCCAAGCCTATAATTGAATGTGGTGTTAAAGTGGACCGTTACCCCATTTGACTACAAATCACATCAGCATGCTGATATGAAATCATCTTACATTCATTATCTAAACAAACATATTTGTTTTACTTAAAAATAATTTTTTTCTACTGGTTCTCTTTGGCACAGATGATGTAATCATGCCCAAGCATTGCATCCTGGGAAGGTTACATCAGCAGAGCATCATGGGATTTCAGCGAAAAGCATCTTCCTCCCCTGAGATGATGTGCATGGTCACATGTGCCAGAGTTCCACGAAGTAAAGGGAGATCTAATAACCTGCCCTTAGTTAAAATGGCCACTGTCAAAAGAATGGGGAAGAAGAGAAAAAAATAAGGCATGCGAAAAATAAAAAGCCTGGCATTATCTAGAAGTATCTGTTTGTAGATTGTCATTACTTAACAATTTTAAAAGTGCCTTCATTATTTTGAAGATATTGGTAAAGTTCCTCGTTAAGGAACAGTATGATTCTCATGGAGATCATCAGTGACCCGGCATGTTGGCGTCATATAATTTGCATGTATAATGCACTTTTTACTTTTACATTTTGCTTTACATTAATATAGCAGCAGCACACCATCTAATTCATAAATAAAACTAGAAAAAATTGCTTTTGTAGCAGTTTGACCAGTGGGATTCACAGCCACAATAGATCTTAACAGAAAAAAAAAACCTCCCTAAATATTGTAGCACCTATGTGCGCAGTATCAGAAGTGTGTTTTGTTAATGGAAAATTTGCAAATAAAAAACTATACCTCCAACATGTCCAACAAGGCCAAGAGACATGCCCATGCAGCAAAACACAAGTGGTGTGCTGAAAAATGTCAGCAGGTGCTCTGGAAAAATTAGTGTAAATTGAAATATTTGATTCTAACAGAAGGCAGTGGAGAAGAATCCAAGGATTAGTGTCTGCACAAAGCAGTAATGAATGGTGGAGGTTCCTTGCAGGTTTAGGACTGCATTTCTGCACATGGAGTTGGAGATTTGTTCAGAAGCGATGATCTCTTTAATGCTGACAAGTACTGTCATACATCTAACTATCATGCAATACTAGCTTGTTAGCTCCCTATTGCTTTGGGGGTCTGAAGCAGTTTTCTAGACAAAAATTCAGATATTAAAATGTGTGTGCAAATGTAAGAAATTGCTCCGGACAGCAAGTGGTTAAAGGCAATGGGTGGACCCGCCAAATATTGATTTGATTTAGGTTTTTTTTTTTATGCACATTTTAGGTTGTTAATTGAAAAGTAAAAAGTCGGTATTGCATTATTTTTGAAAGCATCATCAACATCTTTCAATATAACATTTCAATGGTCATATAACAGCACATGTTGCCATTTTGTTTCTACATAGAATTCTTCTTTAACATGTCAGTTATGCTGTTGATTTTAAAGCCAATTTTTTTTTTTTTTAAAGATAATTTTCACACCATAATGGGTGTGTCAGTTATCGCTAAAAATCTGTATGTTATGAGTGCAGGGCTGTTGCAGTATAAAGTATACAAATCTTGCAGCATGTTGGCTCCTACACAGAACACTCGGCTTCCAGATGCTTCAGGGAGTGAGGGATGCAAATCAAGTGGTTAATTGCTCGAGTCACATCCCCACCTACCTCCTTCCTACTTGCCCATTCAGAAAATGCCTTGTATTTTTCTCACAGAATACAGTTCGGTCTGTGATTAGAGTAGGAGAGATTATGTCAGATTCCCACCTGACTTGTAGTAGCAAGGTGAAAGGCATCAAGAGTTTTTTAAACTTTGCAGCTGCCCAACATGCATAACACAGTTTTTAATGATAATTTACGTACACGGTGTGGTGTGTAAATTATCATTTTTTTTCCCATCAGGCTTAAATAATTCAGCAGCATTTTTGCGGTATCAGAAAAATGGCAAAATTACTATCTTTTTTATTCCACAGGTCATCACTAAGAATGTAAAAAAAAAAAAAACTGGAAACTGCACACTGATTCATTTGGAACTTTTCAGCTAACATGGGCCTATTTTTAACACATTTAGGGGAATTCAAAAATAGTGTCTTAAGAAAGTGTTTGTTGTATTCCTTTTCATATTTTGCATTTCACCGCTCATTCCCCTGTTTGCTAGGGAACATATCCTGCTGCAGTAGTTCTACCTCCTGATGTTATGTTACATCACCAATGTCACCCAAATGGGCATTTATATTGGAATGTGTCTAATTTATTATAGTGGCCTGACATTCCTCATCCTTCCCCTACTTTTAGGTGTGACTCTACTATACCATGCCATATCATAAACTCTGTATTGACTTCATATTAATATTGAAATGGAGTAATCAAAAGCAAATTAAGACAAATGGACACACGTTCATTTCCAGGATAATGCATGTCGCAGATCAGCAAAACAGTGTGTACACAGGGGATTTTTTGCTGGTTAGATGAGAGTTCTGGTTAGTTAAATACCTGATAACAGAGAGTATGTGCCCATTGCCATCCTGCTATTCACTGACTCCAACCAGTGCCTTATCAGTAGTCAATAAAGTACTGATCTTCTTCATCTTCTCCAAGATGAAAATGCTTTTATGTTGCAAACTATTAATTTAGATCTTGAAGTGGGTTTCACACCTTGTACAGTAATATACTCCCTTGAATCGCTGTTCTATCAATGTAAATGTTGCACAAAGTATATAGGGACATCATTGTCAGTTATGGAGCACATCATCATTTACTGTACACCTACACAAAATAAATTAACTAGCAGGTTTCAAAAGTCTGAAAAGGTTGTGTCATGATATCATGTTTTTTGTTCTGGAGAATCATATTCTGGAGAATCCTGCTTATTAATACTTAAAATGGAGGCCTCAGATTTTCACCATATGCAAAACAAATACATAACTTGCTTCGATTAAACAGATGGGCCATTTGTTAATAAATCAAAACGGCTAAATATTTTGAAAATATCAGAGTGCAATTTATTTTTTTAACAAGCTGCTCCATCTGTTAATCATTTTTTTATAAAACTTGCTGATACATTTTGCTGCAGACCAAGTGTGTGTGCTCAAATGGCAGAACTAATGAAAATAATTTTTAATTTTATGCTAAAATAAATTTTCGGTAACAATATGGTATCTTTGAACTCAATTTATATCCATATTCACATAGTTGTGTCATGAAGTTAGGGAGAAAAAAGTTACCTTTAACTAGAGCTTGCTTAGAGGAGCAAAGAAAACAAGAGCAAAACATATTAGTCATAAGCTAGTATGTATTTGACAAGTCTGAAAACCCTTCACATCTTTATCTATGTCCAGCCTTTCTCATCGGTACTTATCACACCAATTTCTCCAACAACTGAATCTGCTGCTGCAGTCATAGCAACAGCTATGCACATTTTCCTTTATAATACAGATATACATAAAAGCCTTCTTCACTACATAAATCTAGCTTACACTAGATTTGTAGCATTTTGACTATTATAAAACCACAGACACGTTATACATAATGCATTGTATATTATATATGTGTTTTTGTGTCCTGAGTGAGTGTGGGTGTCTGTCTAGTGACACATATTAGTCCAAAAACTCCATAGTGTAAAACATTACCTTTTTGAAAGTCTCATGAAATGCGTCAGCTGGGATGTGGGCACACTGATGCCATCACTCTGTCATTGGAGAGTGTAGGATTTACCGTGGAGAACCTGTTATTTGGAAGGTCTTCATATGGTGCAATCGAGCTCCTTTTATGTAAGTTATTTTAACCATTTTTAAAATAAAGTGTGGTACTGTTTTATACTATGGACTCCTTTGTTGTGTCTCTTCTGGGCTATACTGCGAGGAGGGTCTGTGTTTGTTAGGTAATTAAGGAGTGTGAAACATACAGGTGGAGCATTGAGGATTTCCTGATTCAACCTTGATGAAAAAAAGCTGTATTTGACCATTCATTATATATGGGCCAAATCCTCTGGTAAGTGCGGTGTGAAATAAACAGTGCAGAGTGGGGGAAATGTATCACTGTGAAAGGAAGACACGGGGGAATTGATCAAAACTGGAGCATACAAAATCTGGAGCAGTTGCACATAGTAACCAATCACTCATTTTCAAAGCTTAACTGAAGAGAGAAGCTGATTGGTCACTGTGCACAGCTGCTCCAGATTCTGTGTACTACAGTTTTCAGAGTGTGAGAAGTGCATCACTTTGAAAGGACTTTGGCCCTGTATGGCTGATTTCAGCTGCACATCGGTTAAAATCAGCCGTACATCGTCTGGTTTCGGTCAGCCGAAAATGCTCAGCATGTTCAGCTGAGCCGAAGTGAAGAAGCTGTTCGACTCGGCTGATCCAACATCTGGATCGGCTGAGCCAAACCTCTGGCAGTTCCCTCACTGACGTTTGCCCCTATTCTCATAGGGGCAAACGGCAGTGAGTGAATAGCCAAATGTAAAAGAAAAAAAAAAACAATGTGGGGTCCCCCTCTCAAACCATACCAGACCCTTTAGATCTGGTAGAAATGTTAGGGGGGACCCTAATTTAAAAAAAATGTTTGGGGTTCCCCCCAAAAGTCATACCAGACCCTTTAGGTCTGGTATGAATTTTAAGGTGGAACTCCACCCCCCAAAATGGGGGGGAAATGTGGGGTCCCCCTAAAATTCCAAACCAGACCCTTAATCTGAGCACATGCCGGGCAGGGCAGGAAAGGGGGGAGCGAGAGAGCCACATGCCTCCCTGGAAAAGCACCTTGTTTCCATGCCAATAGGGACAAGAGCCAATTCCCCAAAGCCCTGGGGCGTTGGTTGTGGGGGTCTGTGGCAGGGGGGCTTATTTGCATCAGGGTACTTCCTTTAATAAAGGGGCACCCAGATGCTGCCCCCCTCGTGAATGAGTAAGAGGTACTTGTACCCCTACCTTCACTAAAGGGTAAACAATATAAATAAACACACCTTAGAAAAAAATATTTAATTGAACAAAACTACAACACCTGTTTTTGACAATTCCTTTATTTAAAAAAAATGTCCCACAAACTCAATCCAGCATTGATCACGTTGTCCAGCGATGTAAATTGTTCCAATCTTGCAATCCCGCCGCATGGCAACAACAAAAAAAACGCCGCTCGCGGCCCATCTGAATGTTTACATCGGGCAGTGGGCTGAAATAAACAAAGCCTGCTCTTGGCTATTTCAAATTGATGTGCATCCTCTAAGTCTATTGAGATCATACAATTTCCAGAACATGATTGAGATTATTGTATCCATGGATTCCATCCTGAAACTTTACACTTTCATGAATGTTATCAGTCTTTTGAAGTCTAGCACTGGTCTGAACTTCCCTGTAGGTTAAGGGAAAATAGCACAGCCACCAAAGAGAAACCAAAATGGAAAGAATCTTCCAGAGATTCCTGGCCAAAACTTTCTAGGCTTTTGGAGTCCAATGTTTTTAGTGCTCTCTGGGGGGGTCAGAGTGTCGTCCGCTGGTGTGCAGCTCCTGGTGAGTACAGACTAGGGTGTCTGACGTGTGTGCTGAAGGAAACAAAATGTGGAGGGAAAAAGGGGGCTCCACAACCTAGCACAATAACTCAGGTGTAAATGGGACAAGGAGTAGACTGGCTGGACACCATCTGTTAATTTCCGCTGACCTGAGCTCTATCTGAGGACACCGCGCTACTTTAACGTACCACGGTTGTTTCCGCTTTCCTGCGGTACTGCACGGACTTTGTCACTCCTACAGGGTCACCGGCACTATCTGAACACTGTGTTGAGGGTACATATACTCCTGTAGAGAGCTATGGGAGAGCTATGGTAATGTATATTATCAGATAGACACTGTTGGGTTTCAGCCGATGCCCTAGCCTTCAGTATTGTGTTATACTCTTACTACTGTCGATACATTTTGGGATATAAAGCTGCTCTACTAGTTGCTGTTGTTATGTGGAATAGCAGGGTGTTTATTGGGATGTGTTCTTTTGTTAATTTTCCCCTAGGCCTTGGCATTTCTATCTATATCTGTTTGCTCTCCAGGACCCCCCTGATTACCTAGTATCCCTGTAATCTGATGGCTACTGATATTCATATTGTCTCGTGGAATGTACGAGGCTTGAACTCCAAATTCAAAAGAGCCTTAGTACTCAGATTTCTCAGTTCCTATAATCCCCAGGTAGTATTTTTACAGGAAACTCACCTACTGGGTAATAAAATGTTGGCTCTGCAGAGACGATGGATCGAGAGAGCCTTTCACACTACCTACTCCTCATATGCCAGAGGAGTTACCATTTTATTCCATAAGAATTTCCCATGTGTGTTTCAACAGGTGATAACTGACCCAGAAGGGTAGATACATGGTAGTGCTGGTGGAATATCAATCGCAGACTATCGCATTTATTAATCTATATATCCCTCCCCCCTTCCAGGGTACAGCGCTATATACTATTTTAGAAAAAGTGGTGGTCTATTCTCCCTCACGTGTGTTGGTGGCGGGGGATTTTAATAATATAATTGACTACTCCTTGGATACGTCCAACCGCCATAGACCTATCCACACTGGGTTGAAGGATTGGGCAGAGGTGGCGGGTCTGACTGAGATTTGGCGCTGGAAACATCCTGACACAAAAACCTATTCTTACCTCTCTCATGTTTCCAGCTCCTCTTCCCGGCTGGACCTGGCCTTTGCTAACGACAAGCTACTGAGCCAAGTGTTAGACTCCACTTACTTACCCGGGGGCATCTCAGATCATTCACCGCTCTCAATACGACTGTCGGTGACTAAGCGACCGACGGCACACTCGTGGCGTCTGGCGCAAGCTTGGCTATCTAATGAAATGGTTCAGGCAGCACTGCGGCCCCACTTCTCTACCTTCTGTATTAATCTTCTGTCTGCCTTCTGTCTATTAATGAAGATTCTGCTTCTGATCATGCGATCTGGGAGGCCTTCAAGGCTACCACAAGGGGGGAATATATTTCAGCAATTAAACATGCTAGAACGGTCTCACATTTTTAATTAGCCCAGCTACAGGCGTGGGAGGTAGAGTGTGCAGCTTCCCACGCTGAGGCCCAGTCCTCGGAGACGCTTCAGGCCTTACTAGGGGTACGCAAAGAATGGCTTATACATCAAGAGTCTGTGACCTGGAACATTATGACCAAACAGGCTGAAGCTATATATAAGAAGGGTGATAAAAATGGGAAACTCTTGGTGATGCTTGTAGCGGAGCAGAGTAACCACACTGTTGTCCCCTGCATTCAGGGTCAGATGGATCCTTAAAAACGGATCCAGGAGATGTCCTCCAGGAGTTTGTTGATTTTTATGGGGCTCTTTATCAGCGCATACCTGCTTATAATGCCAACCTACTGGCCAAGCTGCTGGATTCGGTGGATATTCCATGGCTCCCAGCAGATAGGGAGCTTCTGGAGGGGGCATTGTCAGAGGAAGAGATTCTCCGGGCTATTAGTTCATTTCGGAATCATAAATCCCCGGGCCCAGATGGGTTCCCGGTGGAATGGTACAAAATATATGCGGAGGATCTAGTCCCTAGACTTAGAATTTTATGAGACCTGTTTACGGTCTGGACGTTTGACCCCCTCTATGTACGAGGCTCATGTGGTCTTAATAGCCAACCCAAACAAGGATCCGCGACTATGTTCCTCCTATAGACCCATCTCACTCTAAATATGGACCTCAAGATCCTCACGAAGGTACTTGCCACGAGACTGTCTCGAGCACTGACCAGTGTGGTGTCCCCAGACCAGACGGGTTTCATACCCCATAAATCTACAGATATCCACCTTAGAAGGCTATATACCCACACACAAATGCTTCACGATAACCCCGGCTCTAGAGCCATTGTCTCTCTTGACCTAGAGAAGGCTTTTGAGTCTGTAGATTGGCTGTACTTGCAGGCGGTTCTAACTAAGATGGGCTTTGGCCCTGTTTTCTGCAGATGAATTGATGTTTTATATAGTCAACCTAGAGCTGCCATTAAAATGGGGGCTGTCCTCTCATCGAGTTATCCGATCTTCCGCGGCAGGGGTGCCCGCTGTCTCCGGGACTGTTTGCCCTGGCAATAGAGCCGATGACGTGTGCCCTTCGCCAGTCCAGGGTGATCCGAGGCCTCTGTGTGGGTGGACTCGAGGAGAGGGTAGCACTTTATGCGGATGATATTATATTGTTCCTGGCTGATATGGGCCCTTCGCTGATGGAGTCTCTTAGAATTCTGCAGAGCTTTGCCACATATTCTGGGTTGTCAGTTAATTGGAGCAAGTCTCAATATCTACCCCTAGATCCTATAGACCAGTGGTTCTCAACCTTTCTAGGGCCGGGACCCCTTGGTAACATCTGCCAAGTTGTGGTGACCCCCAACGGTAAAATTTAGGGTTGACGCGGCTGCTGCAGCGACATCTGGCGGCGTGGCGGGAGAACTGGCACTGCTGCGCTAGGAGAGGGCTGAGGAGGACTCTCACCTAGCACAGCAGAAATCACACAGCGACCCACAGATTGAGAACCACTGCTGTTACAGCTAAAATGGCAAACCATATAACACAAGCCCAGGGTGTCAGCTTTTATTATTAATAATAATGATGATAATCACTAGAAGGGGACCTGATGGAGAACTGCAGGTCCCCCTCTGCTGATTGACAGCAGCAGTGGGCGGGTGCAATAGCTAGTTTGCTATTGCAAAGTGAAATAGCCAATAGGATTGTAGCTATGCATTCCAATGCTGCTTTATTTATTTTTTTCTGACTTACGGCGGCCAGGGCTCCGATGTCAGAAATAAAAAAAATGAAAAACGATCGCAGTGAAAGGTTTACTCTGCTCGATCGAGCAGAGTAAACCTTTCCCGGGAGAAAGTGTTTCTCTCCCGGGCGGCTGGGAGCCGCTATCTAAAAGCGGGAGACTCCCGGCGATCCCTGGCAAATTGTCATTCGACCCCCGAAGGGGTCCCGACCCACAGGTTGAGAACCGCTGCTATAGACCATTCATTGGTTTTGCCCGCTGCACAGTTACATCAGGTGTCCACATTTAAGTATCTGGGACTCACTATCTCTAATTCTGTTTCGGAATTCATAGCACTTAATGTCAGCCCGGTCATCACCCAGTTTAAAACCCGCCTCCGGGCATGGAGGAACCTCCCCCTCTCCCTGATCGGCAGAGTCAGCGTAGTAAAGATGACACTCCTTCCGCTGTTGCTTTATACATTGCGAAACTCCCCAGTATGGATCCCAAAAAGAATCTTTAGAACCATAGACGCCCTGATCTCTGAGTTTATGTGGAACAGGAAGGCGCGCAGGATTAAACTCTCAGTTCTCCAACTGCCATGGGGGAAAGGGGGATTGGAGGCTCTCAATTTTTACTGGTACTGTTTGGCGGGTCAACTGACGTTTGCTCATAGGTGGCTCGCGGTGGGGGACCCCGACCCTGCGGTCACACTGGAGGCTGCCTTGGTGGGGTCATACGAAGCGTTGAGACATTTGGTGTATCGGGGCCGGCACTCCCCTTACCGGCAGACGCCATCTATGAGATCTGCATGAGGGCCTGGAATGCAACTCAGGTAGGGGCGCTGGGGTCTCCCCCGACTATTGCTCCTCATACCCCCTTGTGGAGAAACCCCTCACTTAATCACTTTACAACCATCTTAGACCCGGTAGCCTGGACCTCCAGGAAGATACTCACATTGAATGATATAGTCTGGGATGGGGGCCTCAGTACCTTTGCGGGTGATCGTATTCATACGCCGCCGGAATGGATCCTGTATGCGTCCCGGCCAGAAAACCCACACCCCTACGGACCTGCAAATGAGGTGAGCGTAGGGGGGCGTACGGCCGTGTAGCCCCATAGAGAAGGACGGGGGCTGCGTTCTAATCACACGCAGCACCTGTCCTTCCCGGCAGCTACTTGGTACGGCCCCGCACGCAGCACGGAGCTGTACGTGCAGGCCGATTCGTGTGTGAATGGGGCCTGTGGGTTTACCAAATACAGGGGTATCTTCCACCTGGGAGAGTATGAATCCAGGTGGGCTGGTAGGGGACCCTGGTTTATCAACAATAACAGAGAAAAAAAATATCCAGATACATTTTTGTATTTATGCATTAGCGAGGGGTTGTCATATTCTGGGTCGAAGGCAAAGAAACTCATTGGTATTCTGATATGAGGATAACCAAGGATTTACAGTCGTGCGAAAAAGAAAGTACAGCCTGTTAGAATTCTGTGGTTTTAAGTATCAGGACATAATAAAAATAATTTAGGTCTTAGCAGGTCTTAAAATTAGGTACCTCACATGAACAACAACACATGACATATTACACTGTGAAATTATTTATTTCACAAACATAAAGCCAAAATGGAAAAGCCATGTGTGATAAAACTTAGTACACCTTTTTTAGTACACCTCGTCTGTTCAAAGGATATTATTCCAGAAGACTTGTGGTTTGTTTAGAGGCAACTTTGCAAACCTAAGCTGTGCTTTTTGATCTTTTTAGAGAGAAGCGGCTTTTACCTGGCAACCCTTCCAAACAAACCATACTTGTTCAGTCTTTTTCTAATTGTACTATCATGAACTTTCTTTAACCACTTGCTGACCGGGTTGTTTATACCCCCTTCTTGACCAGGCCATTTTTCAGTATTCAGCGCTGCAGTACTTTGACATTTATTCCGTCATGCAACGCTGTACTGAAATGAATTTTATACCATTTTTTGGGGACTGATAGAGCTTTCTTTTGGTGGTATTTAATCACTACAGGTTTTTTTTTTTAACTGTATAATAAAAAAAGTACAGAAATTTTTGAAAATAAGCCTGTTCTCCCTACGTTATGTTATAAAACATTTATTATTACCCAATTTTTTGGTAAAATATAAAAGACGGGGTCACATCGATTAACCAGTTGACATCCGCGGTGTTAAACCCCCTTCCCATCCAGGCCATTTTTCAGTATACACCAACCATGTCAAGCTTTAAAATTGAGCGCACCCGTTAAATCGCAAAAAACTACCATACTCAAAATTGACCATAGACGACACTTTAATATGTAACATGTGCGGCGCAATTGATGTAATCAGCGTTTTCGCACGTAGGCAGGCTTGATGCATGTGTGCGTGTAGGGCGGGGGACTTACATTTTTTTTTATTGCTTTGATATGTGATTTTTTAATTTTTTTTGTAACAAATTTTTTTAAACCTTTTTTTTTTCCACTGAACTTTATTGCTATCACATAGGGAGCAAGCAAGCTCCCTATGTGATAGCCAATTTGCAGTGACAGGTCCTCTTTATGGAGACATCAGGGGTCTTAAGACCCCTAATGTCACCTAGGGACCCCCAGAGAAGCTGATGAAGCAGAGACCTGCTTCACCAGCTTCTCTCCGGTTTCTGTACCGGAGAGTGACACTGAATGCAGGAAGTGATGTAATACCCATCACTGCCTGCATTCAGGAGAGGAGAGGAGATCAAACGGAGCTCGTGTACTGAGCTCTGTTTGATCTCCGGGCGCAGAGCTGCTCTGCTGGTCTCGGGCTCACACCGGGAACAGCGGAGCCCGGGATCGCCAGCAGCGGCGGCGACGGAGGGGTGGGCCTGCACACCCGACCGGATATTACAAGCGATCGGGTGTCTCTACAGACGCCCAAACGCTTGTATGTAAACAGCCATCGCTGGCTATTTACATTCAAAGCCGGTTTCCCGCTAATGTGCGCCGCCTAGCGGCGGGCACGAGCGGAACGGGATAGGACGTCTAAAGACGCCCACCCGCCCTCAAGAAGCCACTGTCCGGCCGTTTAATTACAACGGCCGGACAGCAGGTAGTTAAATTTTAACATGCTAACTGAGGCTTGTAGCGTCTGAGATGTAACTCTAGGGTTTCTCTGAGCATTTCATGGTCTGACCTTGGGTTGAATTTGCTGGGACGTCGACTCCTGGGAAGATTAGCAACTGTCTTGAATGTTTTCTACTTGTGAATAATCTCCCCCACTGTAAAACGATGGACTTTAAATTGTTTTTTATATTTGCCTTATAACCCTTTTGAGATTGATGGGCAGCAACAATTGCTTCTTTAGGATCATTGCTGATGTCTTTTCTGCTTGGCATTGTGTTAACACACACCTGAATGCTCCAGACCAGCAAGCTGCTAAAGGTGCCCATACACCTTACAATTATCGCACGATAATCGTATGCGATTGACTTTTCGTACGACAATCGTAACGTGTGAATAGAGTGCCCGACCGATAGTACTGTACAATCGTACGACTTTTGATGTTCGCATGGTTGGTGGCGTTTCCGTCCGTCAAAAGTCGTACGATTAACGCAGTGTTAATCTTGCATGCGCAAAACTAAAACAATTGCGGTCAATTACCGCAAGTCGTCCAGGTGGGTTTTTTTTAATTACCGCTGATTGAACCTTTCCATAATCGGGGCAGGATGGGGCCGTCGTTCAAAAATCGTACGACGGTTCGATCATCGGACGAAAAGTTTAGTCCGATAATCGTAAGGTGTATGGGCACCTTAAAGGTGCCCATACACTGCACGATTCTCGTACGAGAATCGCGGGAAATCCCGTGATCGTACGAGAATCGTGCAGTGTATGGAAGGCTTGCAACCGTTTCTACTGTACGGTCGCACGTCTTCCGTCGAACCAGCAGGCTAGAAAACCCGCCGGGAATCGTACGATTCTCGGCGAGTTAGTGGCCTGCTGGTTCGACAACTGCCATCGTAAGTGATCGCAAGTACGATCTGCCTGTCCAAGATGGGCAGATCGTACGTTTTTTAAAGTACTTTACAACCCTCGCAAGACAAAAGTCTGCGATCTGCCTGTCCAAGATAGGCAGATCGTACGTTGTTTTAATCCCTGTACAACCATCGCAAGACTAAGGTCTTGCGATGGTTGTAGCGTGTATGGGCACCTTTAATACTCTACATACTCTACAACCATCGCAAGACCTTAGTTAAAAAAAAGTACGATCTGCCTATCTTGGACAGGCAGATCGCACTCTCCATCATCGCAAGCCCGCCCCCCCTGAGGGGCGGGCTTCCGATGACCGCAATGCTGAACGGGCAGTGTCTTCCGAGCACCGTTCTAACCAGCCGAGAATCGTACGATTCCCGGCTGGTTTTCGAACATGCTGGTTCGACGGAAGACGTGCGACCATACAGTAGAAACGGTCGCACGTCTCCGTTCACACTGCTCGATTCTCGTACGATCGCGGGATTTCTGCTGGGTTGAGTTTAGAGGTCCCAGCTCCTCTGGAGGACCCGTGACCACAGCATAGGAGCTTACCATAGAGCCCCTAGAGCAGACGAAGATTGTCCGTTCTTCGTCTGCTCTGTGTGATCACTGGGACCGTGGAGCTGTAATCACAGCACCACCTGTCTATTCATGTTTGCATAACAAAATATTGTAATTCACTGTATTTTCCTTATTTAATTGTTTTAATGTAAATTCAACCTACAGAATATAGTCTGGTGTGAGCACAGCTGCTTGCAATAGAATTCATTACAAATTAAGATTAAGTGGAAAATGTAACATAGTGGTGAACGCAGTAGACAAATTAACGACGGTGATTAGAGAACCATCAGTGACAGCAGGGTTGTATTTACCTTCTGGATCACTCACAGAGGCGCTGTATAAATACTCTGATTGCTTAATTGATATAATTACACTTGCACACTATTCTTGCTGTTCCAAGCCCGTACATTTTCTTATTATTGGGATTTTGTTTTGTAGAAGAATGGTGCTATCTAGAAATCTGATTCTGTGAAGGACAGTTGTTGGACATTTGGAATTCTCGAGGTCAGTTCTTATAAGTAATTACTAGTAAAGGTCACTGAATATAGGAAGTGACAAAACCATGCTTGTGTAGAGTAGAAACTCAGCAAATATATTAAATCTCATTCTATGTCCCTAAAGATATATATATATATATATATATATTTGTTAATGTTTTAACCGGGCTCAGTTCATGTTCAAAAACATAAAAAGGTGAGCAGACTAATAAACCTAACAACACCCCCTAGTGAAGATATTACACGGTGCAAAGGTAAAAAGACACTGCTGGGTTGAGTTTAGAGATAGGGCAAATCATTATAACAAACCAAGAAAGAAAATCAGGGAAAAAAGTCATACCCTTGACACTTGCAAAATGACCACCAATGCACAGGGTAAATAAAAGGCAGGAACAGACCACCCAAAATAAGCAACATGGCATATCAAAGTAATGAGAAATGTGCAAGGGCAGCATAATGGCAAAGAGGCACAACTGAAAGATAACAAAGTAACCAGAAAAAAACTGCATGAATCAATACTTTGCAGCCAGAAAGAATAAAAGTGAGGACTTGAGACACATGAACAACAGCAGATGAGGAGGGATGGTGAGAACCCCTGAGACTAACATAACTGGGAAATTGCAACCCTCCCCCAAACCAAATGTGATCAAGAGTGAAAACCAATAAAAGGCATCCAATCAGAAGGAGAGCTAGACACCAAGGTGCCCAGGGGAGGAAAAACTCATGCTGTGACACAAACATTGAAAGAAGAGAAAGAATGAAGAGGAAGAATGAAAGAATGAAATTCTTCATTGTATAAGGTGCCAACAGTATGGTCCAGACAGTAAAGTACATACAGCGACATGCCTGCTGTAAAGTACATACAGCAAGGTAAATAAAAAAAGTCACTGCCATGATCCAAAGTAGGTAAACAATCAAACCTAGTGCATACATTGCAAAGAATAACAATATCTTACAGTAAGCGCATGTATGTCTGAAAAATTCCTGTGGAGATCAGGAAGATTCATGCAAGTGAACAAAAAGTCAGTGACTGGATTTACAACCCAGTCAAAGAGCATATATATCGCTAACAGTTCTGCCAATCACTTCTCTATGAGTCAAGGTGCCCAGAGGTTCCAACTAATCATACAAAGCAGTTGAGACTAAGTTGTTCTTTAAGTCCCTTAGAAGCCAAGGTTTGTAATTGATGAATCTATTGGCTTTCCCTTTGTAAGAGCAGGTGGCGGTCACTCCCCATAGATAAGAGGGGAACATGGTCAATCACCTTGCACTTTAAGTTCAGCATAGAGTGATTTTGCTCCAAAAAAAATGTCATGAGACTGGTTGAATAGAAGTCTGAGAATAAATTGGCTGTTCTGGATGGAAAAACTAGGCTTGTGAAACCAATCTCTAAAGGAAGTAATGGTCTTGCCTACATAGTAAACATTGTAGGGGCAGCAAAGCAAGTATACCACATACACTATATTGCCAAGTGTATTGGGACACCCCTCCAAATCATTGGATTCAGGTGTTCCGTGAAATTCCTTTACTACTAAACATTCCACAGTCAATTTTTAAGGTGCCCATACACCTTACAAACATCGCAAGACTTTTGTTTGTGATGTTTGCGTTCGGCATTTGTCTCCGTTCGGCATTTGTCTCCCCAGAAGGGCACTAACCCGCCGACAATCGTACGATTCTCGGCGGGTTTTCAAGCCTGCATGGGAGACAAAAGACGTGCGACCATACAGTAGAAACAGTCTTGCATACACCTTGCGATTATCGTACGGTCGTGGGATTTCCCACGATTATCGTACGATAATCGCAAGGTGTATGGGCACCTTTAGTGGTATTATGACAAAGTGGAAGCAACTGAGAACAGCAGCAACTCAGCCATGAAGTGGTAGGCCACGTAAAATGACAGAGCGGGGTCTGCGAATGCTGAAGCGCATGGTGCACAGAAGTCGCCAACTGTCTGCAGAGTTAATAGCTACAGACCCCCAAACCTCAGATTGGCACACCAACAGTGCGTAGAGAGCTTTGTGGAATTGGTTTGCATGGCCGAGCAGCTGCATCCATGCCTTACATCACCAAGTGCAATGCAAATCGTCGGATGCGGTGGTGTAAAGCACGCTGCCACTGGACTCTAGGGAAGTCGAGACATGTTCTCTGGAGTGACAAATCACGCTTTTCTGTCTGGCAATCCGATGGACGTGTCTGGGTTTGGCGGTTGCCAGGAGAATGGAACTTGTCTGACTGCATTGTGCCAAGTGCACAGTTTGGTGGAGGGGGATTATGGTGTGGGGTTGTTTCTCAGGGGGTTGGGCTTGGCCCCTTCGTTCCAGTGAAGGGAACTCTTAAGGCATCCGCATACCAAGACATTTTGGACAATTTCATGCTCCCAACTTTGTGGGAACAGTTTGGGGATGGTCCCTTCCTGTTCCAACATGACTGTGCACCAGTGCACAAAGCAAGGTCCATAAAGACATGGTTGAGCAAGTTTGAGGTGGAGGAAACAGACTGGCCTGCACAGAAGAGTTGAAGCTGTTATAGCTGCAAAGGGTGGGCCAACTCAATATTGAACCCTACGGACTAAGACTGGGATGCCATTAAAGTTCATGTGCGTGTAAAAGCAGGTGTGCCAATACTTTTGGTAATATAGTGTATTTCGACATACAGGAAAGTTTTTGTTTACGTTTTACACTCATTTGCCTACATGTTGCCTACATGTTGTGAGCATATTACAACATGTTGTACAGTCTGGACAATGGAAACAGCCAGGTTTACCAGGAGTGAGCCAGGTAGATGTTTTAGTCATGGGGGGTAGCTTTGCATCCATCAGGAGATCTTTCAAGCTTTGTCACCTCTGTTTCCAGCTATCAAAGCCTCACATTAGCCACTACACCTCCCCCCATCATAATTTATCAATTAGCCAACAGGAATAAACCATACCTTTCACTGTATGGCTCACTCCAGAGTAGCAAGTAGGAAAAACGGTTCATTTTGTTGGATGTTGCCTTGGGTGCATACTAAGAAAACTTTAGCATTTGCCACTTGTCTCTTTTGGTTAAACGGAGTTCCCTTGCATTGCCATGTTGAATAAACTTTTGAATCCTCTCATCAAGCTATAATTCAGCTGTCATGGGGTTGGAATTGCTCCTTTTTACTATGAGCATCTGGGCATGTGGGATACCATGTACTAGTACTGGGTGGTGTACGCTGCTTGCATGGGGCAAAGTATTTCTGTCAGTTGGTTTGTGATATTGCGGAGTCCCCAAAATTATGCTTTCATCACGGATAGTTTTATAGATATTAAGATCCAAAAAATGAATGTCATTACCCAAAACAGTAAAAGGTAGCTTGATGGGGGTAGGCATATTATTGCTCGTTAACCTTTTGTTTAAAGTCATCGACCACTTCCAGGCGAAAGGAGCAAAAGATCATCAATAATAGCGACAATAAAACAACACGTCGTGCCAATATGGGTAGTAGGATGTTGTGCTTAAATTGATACATGTATATATTTGCAAATGAGGGTGCAACATTAGTTCCCCTTGCAACCCCAGATTACTGTATGTAGAATTTATCATCAATTTTAAAATAATTAAAACTGAGCATAAAGCCAAGAGGTTTGAGCAAAAAGAAACAGGTGTTTGTCATTTTCCAATTGCATCTCCTGTCCACACTTCACAAAGAGGCCTTTGACTAGGCAGTGTGGATTTCACATATATTTGAACATTTTGTGCAACAAAACCATGTCTTTTTACCATAACTTTTTTTAAATGGTGTAGAATGTCTTTTTTTCCTGACTAGCTGGTAAGTGTGCTGGGAATTTTTTTGTGGACACCTGGTCACCACAGTTGGTAAAAAAAAAAGTGTAGGGGTAGGAAGAAAATGTCCTCACCTGCTTACTCTCACAGCCATACCTACTTTCTTGTATTTCTACGTCCATAGCAACGCCTACATGGATATCTCCTTCCACCATGAAACAACAACCTCACTCCATGTGACCAACTTTTTGGTACTGTATTTAGAACACACAAATGTGGCAAAGCTACACACTGCAATTTAATACTACTGTAACAAAAATGTAACCCGGTTAGCAGGCACTCCACTATGCCATGTTTACACACACTGTACACATGTCATCAATAGACTGATTTTGGATTTAGGTTTAGCCAATAGTGGTGTGAAAATGGGTGAAAGTACAAGTATGATATCTTGATAGAGGTCTTTTTTGTCTGATGTAGCATGAAAACGGAATAAGGATGAAATTCCATTAATGCTGGTTTATCTTCAGAGCAGCAAAAGTGATTTGACAAGCTTTATAATCGGACAACAGCTGGCCAGTGGTGTCTGACTATACCATAGAGATGAGATTGTCACTCATCTGGTTTAAAAAAATTAAACTAATCTGTCAATGCAAATCTCAAGTCTATGGAAGTGGTGAGAACATGCAGCTTATCTCTGACAACGGATGCTAGTTTTTCATGTTCACACATTATTGAGTGGATAGAAACCTCTACGTACTGCATACACAGTCATAAAAAATGTATATTAACTACCTCCCGGCCCGCCTGCCGGGAGCTTCTTGGATGTAACTGGGCGTGTATACACGTCCTGTTACATCCGCCCGCACGGGCGCGCTGAGCGGCGCGCGCGAGCGGGAAATCCCCGCTATTTGAAAAGAGGCAGCGATGCCCGTTAATATCCAGCACACATACAGAAAATGACAGTTATTATGACATTAATAATCATATTAGGTGGATTAAATATGGCAAAAAAAGTTTCATCAACTAAATAATGTATTTGGGCAAAAAAAAAAAAATTGACATTTTGCAAAGTTTGGGGTAGCTCTTACTTGAGACAGGCCACCACATTTTAGTTTCAGGAAGCACATTTATTGACTGGTATACTTGGGCAATGCATACAATAAACTAATACCAGGGCATTGTATTAGCACCCAGGGTGGGGTTAGTATGTTCTCACATCCTACCTAGTGATATAGATTTCAGGGTTCCTTGCACCTTAATCCCATGTATCAGTGTGTGTGTGTGTGTGTGTGTGTGTGTGTGTGTGTGTGTGTATATATAATGAAATACTTAACAAAAACTCCATATACCCTGTTTAAGCAGTAGATTATAGTTCTACATGTACAGTATCTCACAATGTATCCAGCAATGTCCCAGTTAGTACCATAGTAGTAGTTCTCTTTTACCTGTCATGGCTGTGTTCCCTAATGGGTGTGAAAGGCTCCCTCATTTTGTGGCACTAGAGTATAAAGTAAGGGGTGCTCTGGCCAAGAAACAGTTTGAAGTGCACAGGAAACTCTGGGAGGTTGACGCCTAACAATTCCATACCTGCGGTTATATCACAAATGGTAAATTATGTAGCTGATATTTGTTCATCAGTATGGCAAGCTTTAGCTGCACATTTGCCAGCCTCACATGAGATGCTACCTAAAACTAGGGATAAGACTGATTCACCTAATGAATCAGTCTTATCCCTAGTTTGCGTTAATTTCCTGATTTCAGATTTGCCTGAAAGGAGTGAATTCTGGGCAAATTCTGCTTTTTGGGAAAATTTGGCTTCCCCGCCCTATAAAGCTCTGTAACCCTGGCCAGCATGCTTACAACAGCCAATAATGGGGTTTATCCAATCCTTCAGTGTAAAAGTATGAACTGAGAGCAGCCATGGAATCATAGTTTCCTGTTCATATCCATGGCAGCGCTGACTGTTTATAGTCCTTCTACCCCTAGTTGACAGGAACAATAAAGGGTTAACGTGTATACCCTTAGGCTATATAAGCCCCTCCTTCTCCTGAGTTTCCCAGTCTTTTTTGTTCCTGTCCCCCTAGGACAGGATATTGTCTGGCTAGTTCAGAGACACAGCATATATCGCAAAATGTGTGGCCCCAGGGGAGTTCAGCCTCTCTCCCCTGGGAAGTCCTCAAGATTTGGCCCGAGCAAGGGTGTCCCCTTGAGGAGCATCATCAGAGGGATGGAGGGGCCGCAAGATGGGCATAACAGCCCTCCCTATCCCCCTGACATGCCCGGCAGGACGGAGCTGGATTCAGATACCTGCACATGAGGATCCTTCAGCCCTCACCCTCTCCTTCTGGTCGGCAGTGGCGACTCTAGGAACAATATATAGGGGGGGCACATAAGATACCACAGTCAAAATGGGGGGGCACTAATAATTTTCACCACTAAATCATACCACTGAAAATAACTAAACAGGGACGTAACTAGAAATCACAGGGCCCCATAGCAAAGTTGTGCATG
>NW_017306739.1:991289-991688 GCF_000935625.1 Nanorana parkeri
TACGTGGTGAAAAACAAGCCGTTACAATTACAGGAGTCAGAAGAGCCACAGTGTAAATAAAAAACAATTACAGCAATGTATGTCAAGGTATAAAAGGGTTTTAGGGCTTATTCACACCAATTACAGTGCATTCCGGAGAGGTAGCTGCTGAAACACACACTAAACTCCCCCCTGTATTCAAGGTCAGGAGGGGGGTGGCGGTGCATTGAAGACAAAAAATAGGGCAGACAGTTTTGTGAGCGATTGTGGTGCATTCCAGCAGCTACCGCTCTGGAATGCATCACAATTGGTGTGAACAAGCCTTAAGGGACAGACAGCAATGTAACGCAAAGTGCGGATGACAACGGTGTAAGATAGAAAGGGACTTACAGTTTTGATGTACTAGATCATGTGCTCTGT
>NW_017306739.1:991866-995305 GCF_000935625.1 Nanorana parkeri
CTCCCCCCCAAGCAGACATCAGAAACTCTCCCCCCCAAGCAGACATCAGAAACTCCCCCCCCCCAAGCAGACATCAGAAACTCTCCCCCTCCAAGCAGACATCAGAAACTCTCCCCCAAGCCCCCTCACCTGCTTTCATCCGTGCAGGGAGGAGACACATCTTCATTACCTGATGATCTAGCGGTGATCACTAGTAAGGTCTGCACTAGACCTTACTAGTAATCCATCATTCGGCCGGAGCTCAGAACTGACAGAGCTCCGGCCGAAGCTGACAGGAGCTGCTCCTGCAAGTCGGGCCGTGCGTCAGCTAGCAAGAGACCGTGCCGTACATTGAAGCTGTACGGCAGTGGTCGATTTAAAGGGGAATCAGCGGGGGGGCACACGGGGGGGAAAGGCATAAGCTTGGGGGGACAATTGCCCCCCTGTAGAGACGCCTATGCTGGTCGGGTCATGTGCGGCTCGGCGGCGGGGTGAGGGCAAAACAGTGTGGGCAGAAGCGGCTTCGGGAGGCTCCTCCACGGAGCGTCATTAGTGACACAATTGCTGGCGTCACTCCGGACCGGTTTTTGGCACCAAATTCAAATAATTTTTCTACATGTTCAGGTTCTTAGCCTTTTCATTCACTCCCTGTGCTCTCGCAGTCATTATGGACGTCGGTGAAAGCCGTCTCTCACCTCACAGGTCCGGATCAGTGGAGTTGAGGTGAGAACTTTAGAAGAAAAAAAAATTGCGTCTTTTCTAAAAGGAAGTTTTGCTCCATTTTTTAGCCCTGCGGAGATGGAATCTTCTGCATCTTCAGGGAAGAAGACTGCAAAGTCAACCAGATGCTAAAGCTATGGCGGGGAAGAAACTTTGTGGGGAATGTTTAAAGAAGCAGCGGGCACCTCCAAGTCATCTGCGGACATCTTGGACCTGATTCAGCAGGCAGTGGCAAAGAGAGTAAGGCAGGCCGGCCATTCCCGCAAGAGACCTAGAGCGGTAAGCTCGATTTGGGGCTCCACAGTGGACACGGAGGAGGAAAGGTCGATATCAGAGGGTGAATATTCCTCGTCTTCAGACCGGGAAGGCTCTCCTGTCGCCTGTTCACTTGAACCCAAAAGAGTGGATGCGCTTATTGCTTTGGTGCGTAAAGCTTTGGATATGCGTGAGCAGGAGGAAGTCTTATCCCCCTCCAGCAGACACTTTGCTGGTCAGAGACGACATAGACCCTACTTCCCAGTGAGCAAAATCACCAAGAACCTCATTAAAGAGGAGTGGGATAAATCGGATAAACGAATGGGGTCCAAAGGCAGGTTTGCACGCCTCTATCCCATTAGCAGCACAGATTCCAACGCTTGGGATACGGCCCCTAAAGTTGATGTGGCCGTGGTAAGATTGGAAAAACGCACCGCTTTACCGGTCAACAATGCAGGATCTCTAAAGGATTCTATGGATCGCAAAATTGAGCATAACTTGGTGAAGGCCTATACTTCTTTAGGGATGGGCCTTCATCCGGCAGTGGCCTTATCTTCGGTATCTCGCACATCCAAATTGTGGATGGAATAACTGGAGGAAGATATTAAGAGAGGTGTGAGCAGGCATAGGCTACTAGACAAGATCCAGCACATCAAGCTGGCAGCAGAGTTCTCTACGGAAGCGGTCTTTAGCCAGAGGCATGGTGTCCTCAGTGGTGGCGCACAGGGCGCTTTGGCTCAGATCGTGGGGCGCTGATTCTTCCTCAAAGAATAGTCTATGCTCCTCTATCATTTCAGGGGGATAAGCGGTTTGGCTTGGAGTTGGATTCTTATATCAAGAAATCTATTGAGAGCAAGAAGGCCATGCTTCTGCAGGAGAGGGGGAGTAAGCGGAATTATAGAGATAGGAGGCCTCAACAAAGGAACTTATCCTTTCGGGACTCCAGGTCTTACAAGCCCGGAAGGGAGTCCCCTTGCTCTCGGACATGGGACGATTCAACACCCGAATCCTCGGGTCCTTCAGCTGATGGCTTGGCTGTTGAGAGGGAGAGGCTAAAGAAGTCTGGGTTCTCTCAAGCAGTCATTGACACACTATTGAAATCCAGGAAAGTGTCCACTTCCACGTCTTACTATCGTTTGTGGAATGTGTTCTCTGCATGGGCTAGAGATAACGAGGTTGACCCTGCTCATCCTACTCCAAAGGCAATGCTGGAGTTTCTGCAAAGGGGTCTGGAACATAAACTGAGTCTCAGCACCCTCAAAGTACAGGTGTCACCCATTTCTGCTATAACCGGGGTCCGATGGTCCCAGTATTTGCATATTGCTAGATTTCCGAAGGCTGTGGGAAAGGTTAACCCTCCTAAGAGGCCTCTCTACTCATCCCGAGACCTTCCTTTTGTTCTGGAGAAGCTTTCGGGTCCTCCTTTCGAACCGTTGGAGGAGATTTCGACACAATTGTTATCTTACAAAACCGTCTCCTTGGTGGCCCTGGCTTTTTGGCAGGAGAGCATCAAAGTTCCAAGCCTGCAGTTGTGAACAACCTTTTCTCATCTTCCAGGAAGATAGAGTGATTCTGAGGACGGAATTTCTACTGAAAGTACTTTTATTAAACATTACAGATTGGATGTTAGAGCTGCAGTTCATGACCAGTTTGGCAGGAGTGAGTTACTCTCTCGCCATAGAGTCAATCATTAAAAGTTTTCAGCATGCATTACTATGGCTATATGGTTTTATTTTCCCACCCTGACTTCTGCTTCCCCATTTACCTCCCCATTTGTCACCGCTGCCATCGATATGAACAGGAAAACTGAAAATGTAATCATACTCACCGCAATTTTGTTTTCCTGGTTGTATTCCATGGCAGCGCTAGACTCCCACCCTTTGGAATACTTAGCTTGGTACTTAGACTGGGAAACTCAGGAGAAGGAGGGGCTTATTTAGGCCAAGGGTATTACACATTAACCCTTTATTGTTCCTGTCAACTAGGGGTAGAAGGACTGTAACCCATTTGTCAGCGCTGCCATGGAATATAACCAGGAAAAGAAAATTGCGGTGATGATTACATTTTCAGTTTTATGAGCTACAGGGGGGATATCCTGATTACATAGAGAGATATTAGGATTAGTTCAGCTGGCAATACACAATGCAAATTTCATCAGGAAATTCACACAGTGGGTGCCGCTGTCGGCACCCTTCCAGCCGACATCCCCCCGTGCGGCGGGACTTTTTTTATTGCGGCGGGTCGGTGGGCGTCATGCATCGTGATTGACGCTGGTTTACATCGATGGAGCCATTTTTTTTAAATTAAAGGAATAGTCAGAAAAAGGGTTTTATCAAAAGTCTGGACTTTTTAATAACAAATTCCTACCAGACCTAAAGGGCCTGATATGGATTTTGCGGAAACCCCATGCACTTTTTTTTTCAACTTGGCGCGGGTCCCTCCTAACATTCCTACCAGACCTAAAGGGTCTTGTATCAACTGGGGG
>NW_017306739.1:995695-1030952 GCF_000935625.1 Nanorana parkeri
CTCTTCTTCAGACTAAAAAAAAAGAATTTTTTTTTCTAATGTCATTTTGCTGCAACGAAATTTCGTCCAACAAACAAAATTTCGTCCAGATCACCACTAACGAATTTTGTCCGAATCACTTAACAAATTGAATTTCGGACCCAAATCCCAAAAACGAAATAACGCAAATTTGGAATCAAAACTAAACGAAACTAGTTTTTTGCGTATTGTGTATTTACTCTGTTCTAACCATATGAAGACAAAACAAGTAATCTGTAATCTGCTTATGATGCCATTTAAAACAGCCTTACAAGTAAAAAGAAAAATTATGTGTTTATATTAACCCCTTATTAACCCTTTGTTAACCTTAATCAGCCCTAATTACCTCCTATACCCTTGCTCCCCTGAACTATTATTTTATCTTCAATTTTGTTGTTTCTAACCAATAATTTTTAAACTTGTTTTGTTTATTGCATCAACAGTAACACTATTTTTTTAAACTATTTTTTAAAAACTAAAACTGGTCAAAGTAGAAACAAAGTGGGTTATTTTTTTTTACATTTTTGTTTATAGATTGCATAGAAAATAAAATACTTTTTGCAAGGCAATATCACCAAAAGAAAGCTTTTTTTGTTCTCCCCAAAAATGTATCTATTACTTTATCATTGGTATTAACAAGGTTATCACTGAATAAACATGCCCATAGCAGAAATGTAATGTACATGGCAAGAGCTGAAGTGGTTAAGTAAGATTTAAAAATGGGCAGTGTGTTCCTAATAAATTAATCTGAACAATGTGAATATAAAGTAGGCCACTTTCTTTTCTAACTCTGAAGTGTTAGGTTTCATTTCCTATATTTTTAGGACACGTTAATTATACAGTGAATATCTAGGCTTCCGCACATTACAGCGCTTTACCCTTAAGAACAGACTTTAAATTCTATGACCTGTGCTGAAACACATACTGTGCCAAAAATTGTTCCATTAGTGTTTGACTTATTTTCCTTCTTGGTCCAAAATGTATTCTAAATGTTCTTTTCCACAAAATAAAAGGGTACACAATGGCTTCAAAGTAAAAGCTTTTAAAATACTGTAGCTGCAGAAATAACTGTCAAAATAGGATTTATAGAAAATGAACATAAATATATGATAAAATGTCATGTATTTATTGTTGAAATGGATTATATTTGGATGGTAGTAAGATTTGAAGTATCAGTATCAAAAATGGAAATTATGTTTATAACACACTAAATATTCCATATGTTTGTCTTAAGTTTGAATAACTTTTGGACTTCTGTTTAAACCTATGGAATAAAAAAATTATGTGTGAAATTATATTTGCACTACTATTCTAATAATCTTATGATTTTTTTGGTATATTGTTTTATGAAGCTAGAGTTAAGTATTTGTAATGTTAGATAATATACTAAATTACCCCAGATAATGAAGCTATTACGGTAGTTTATTCTCGTGTTTTATCTTCTGAGTAAACTGCATTGTCTGTGGTATTTGTGGTAATTTAGTATACTAACTGAGTAATCTGCATTGTCGGTTGTATTTGGGGTAAAATAGTACACTGAGTAATTGGCAAGTGTCTGTGATAATTGGGGTAATTTAGTTTACTGAGTAATCGGCATTGTCTGTGGTAATTGGGATAATTTAATATACTAACAGGGTAATCTGCATTGTCTATGGTAGTTGTGATAATTTAGTATACTAACTGAGTAATCTGCATTGTCTGTGGTAATTGGGGTAATTTAGTACACTGGATAATCTGCATTGTCTGTGGTAATTTAGGATAATCGGTTATAGTCATCAGGGATTGGCCATTGGGTTTTTCAAGGATAATCTGTGAGATGAGCTGTTGAGGTAACAAAAATAAAAATAATTACATAATCAATAAAGAATAACCAGATAAATAATACAAAAAAAACAATATTAATATCCCTGTTAATCACTAACATGACCTCCATGGGTATGAACGCAGCTCAGTGCACATCATGCTCAATGTATGCGTTTCTTGAGCAAGTGTTTGAGTGTTGTGTCATAGTGTTGTGCAAAGTGTGAGCAAGTGGTCACTCTGGAAGCCCAGATTCTGGATCTAGAGAACTGACTGGCAACACTGAGGAGCATTAATAACATGGAGAAGAGTTTGGCCCTGACGTCACAAGTGCTGGCAGGGGCCAGCTTAGAGGAGGGTGGTAACATGGTAAAAGGACCCAGGAGGTAGGAAGCTAGGAAACAGTCAGAAGGCATGGTAGAAGGAAGAGTGATAGAAAGGCTAGCCCTGAATTGTTACACCCCAATAAAATATGTCCGTTTGCATGATATTGGAGATATCAGCTCAGGGGTAGCACTCTTTGAGCAGAATAACTCCCTTAGCACCCAGGGGAGTGACTGCTCTGGTATAAACGGTTGCAGGGGCTTAAGCAAAGACAGACAGATCCTGGTGATAGGGGATTCTATTATTAGATGAACAGACAGGGTCATCGATCACTAAGAACCTGATCGCCGAACAATATGTTGTCTACTGGGCACTCGGGTTTGGCATATTGCAGATCAGATGGACAGATTATTGGGTGGGGCTGGGGAAGACCCAGAGGTCATGGTACATATTGGCACCAATGACAAAGTAAGGGGAAGATGGAGTGTCCCAAAGAAGGATTTCAAGGACTTAGGTGAGACACTTAGGAAAAGGACCTCCAAGGTGGTATTTTCAGAAATACTACCTGTACCACGAACCACACCAGAGCGGCAGAGAGAGCTGAACAAATGGCTGCAAAGCTGGTGTAGAAAGGAGGGGTCTGGGTTTTTGGAGAACTGGGCTGGCTTCTCAGTCGGCTACCGGCTCTACAGCAGGGACAGACTGCACCTAAATGGCGAGGGTGCAGCTCTGCTGGGGGTAAAAATGGTAAACAGGTTGAAGGAAGCTTTTAAACTAGATTATGGGGGGAGGAATCGGAAAGAACTGAGCCAAGTAATAACCCAAAAACATTGAGGAGTAAGGTGACCACAACAGAAACGAAAAAAATCCGAAAAAAAAAAATACACAAAATATGGAAGCATGCAGTAGTAGACAGATTATAGGTAACAGAAAAATAGTTAATACAAGTGAAAACTTGAAATGCATGTTCACCAATGCTACAAGCCTGGCGAACAAATTGGAGGAACTAGAACTCTTACTACTTGGAGAGCAATATGATCTAGTGCGAATAACAGAAACCTGGCTGGTTGGATCACATGACTGGGCAGCAAATATAAATGGATATTCTCTATATAGAAGGGATAGGGAAGGAAGAAGAGGGAGAGGAGTGTGCCTGTATGTCAAGAATGACCTGACAGTGAATGTAAGAGATGATATAGCACAGGAAAACGGGGATAGTGCTGAGTTACTATCGATAGAAATGTAAATGAAGGATAAGAAAGCGAAACTACTAGTGGGGATATGCTACAGGTCACCAAACACGGAGGAGGAGGAGGGGACTAATATATTGTCACAGATAGAAATAGTGGGAAAGAAAGGCAATATCATAATTATGGGGGACTTTAACCTCCCAGGCGGTATGATTTTTAATTTTTTTCATGTAATTTTTCGGTTTATTTTTTTTCCGAATGTTTTTCGTCTTTGTCGTTTTTTTCAATTTTTTTTTTTAAATATCGGGCTGGTTCCGCCCCCTGCGACGTGTACGCCCGCAAGCGACGGAACCCGGAAGACGGAAGTACACAGCCTGGCTCGGACAAGGTAAGTAAATGCTATGCAGCTTTCCCGAGTGTAGCTCGGGATTACCGCTTATGGTATGGAAAAGTAACCCCGAGCTACACTTGGGAATACCGCCAGGGAGGTTAATTATACAGATATAGATTGGACAAATGAAACAGCAAACTCTAGAAGGGCCCATCACTTCTTGAACACTCTCCGGGATAATTTCATGGGGCAATTGGTGGAAACCCCAACAGTGGAAAATGCGTAGATTTATTAATTACAAATAACACAGAGCTGATTACAGATGTGGAAGTCGGGGACAAGCTAGGGAGCAGTGACCACAGAATGATAATGTTCAAGGTAAACTCAGAGAAACACGGGCATGTAGTTAATACAAGAAGACTCAATTTTAGAAAAGCTAACTTTAATAAACTAAGAGGCCTACTATGTGACATAAATTGGGATGAAATCCTCTTAAATAAGAACACAGGGGAGAAATGGAGAGGTTTCAAGGAAATCTTGAATAACAAAATTGGCCATTGCATTCCGTTTACCACTAAATTCAGAAAATAAAAATGGTGGTTAAAAAGCAAGGTAAAAGGATAAGGCCTTCAAAAAATATAAATCAGAGGGGACAGCATCGTAATTTAAAAACTACAAGGAATGCAACAAAAAAAATGTAAAAAAGCAATCAGGGCAGCAAAAGTAGAATATGAAGAGCACATAGCATTAGTAAGCAAAAAGAACCCCAAGGAATTCTTTAAATATATAGAGGGCTATTCACAAGAGGGTGAAGAGTTTGGAGAAGGCAGGAGAAGTGAACAATCTAGGCCAAAATAGCTGATTTGGAAAAACTCTCCTCACTTTTCAGGTCAGCTATGTTGTCCTAGATTGTTCACTTCTCCTGCCTTCTCCAAACTGTTCACCCTTTTGTGAATAGACCTGATAAATAGTAAGAAGGTACGGACAGAACACATATACATCATAAATAATGACAAGGGGAGGTCAGCTACCAGCGACAGTGAGAAAGCGAACATGTTAAATGCATTATTTTCTTCTGCCTTTACAGACAAGGTGGATATGGGCATCGATCAGGGCATGAGCTGCGGAGATGGTAGTACAAGTTTTAACGTATCTTTGTGGCTAACGGAGAGTAATGCAGAGATTAGAAAGATTAAATGTAAACAAATTGCCAGGACCAGATAGGTTACATTTGAGGGTACTAAAGGAACTTAGTCAAGTCATTGTCAGACCCTTCTACAAAATTTTCATAGACACTATAATGACAGATATGATCCCAGCTGATTGGAGGAGAGCAAATGTAGTACCAATATTGAAAAAGGGGAAAAGAAGTGCACAGGAAACTACAGGCCTGTCAGCATAACATCAATTATGTGTAAAATATTTGAAGGCATGACAATAAAACAGGTATCATAAGTGGTAACCAACATGGTTTCATGAAGGATCATTCTTGCCAGACCAATCTATTAACATTTTATGAGGAAGTAAGTACTAAATTAGACAAAGGAATACCAGTAGACGTGTTGTATCTGGACTTTACGAAAGCCTTTGACACAGTACTCCACAAATGTTTAACTCATAAACTAAAGTCTATAGGTCTAGATGAAAGTGTGTGTACATGGGTGGAAAATTTGCTGCAAGAATGGACCCAGAGTGCAGTGATAAATGGGTAATTCGCTAATTGGGCAAGGGTGGGAATGGGGAGCCCCGGGGTTCAGTCCTGGGACCAATCCTGATCACCTTATTTATCAAGGACATAGAGATTGGACTAAATAGCTCAGTTTCAGTTTTTGCGCATGATACATGCGCAAAAACTAACAAGATAAAGCTAACAAGATGCTGGCATTTATTAAAAGAGGAAGTGTAGCATGGGATCAAAGAGTAATACTTCCACTTTATAAATCATTGGTTCAGACCCCATCTTGAGTATACAGTACAGTTCCGGTCGCCGACTCTTAGGAGGGACGTCCTGAAACTGGAGAGAGTTCAGAGAAGGGCTACAAAATTAATTAAATGGATTAAAGGCCTGAGAGATGAAGTCTGCATTCAAAATCTAAACTTATTCACCTTAGAAAAGAGGCGATTAAGAGGGGCCCTTATTGCAGTCTGCAAAATCATCAATGGGGACCCCAATATTAGGAACAAGCTGTTTAATCTCAAAACTGTATTGAGAACCGAGGGGCACAACAAGAGATTAGAAGAGAGGGGGTTCAATCTTAAAATTGAGGGGTATTTCACTGTGAGAGTGGTGAATATTTGGAACTCACTACCACAGGCGGTGCTATCAGCGGAAAACATTGATACATTCAAGAAACTCCTGGATGAGTTTCTTCTTTCGCAGCATTTATAGGGCTACGGGAAGTGTTAGAGCCAGATAAATACACACACACACACACACACACTCACATACATAGGTTGACCTGGATGGACCTTGGTCTTTATTCAGCCTTGCATCTATGTTACTATGTACTAAGTACCATTACTGATTACAGCCAGTACAATTGGCTGATTAAAACCAGTACCAGTATCATTCTTGATTACAACCAGTAAAGCCACTAGAAATGTCTGATTATGACCAGTACCATTCCTAATTACAGCGAGCCAAAATGTCTGATCACAACTAGTACCAGTACCACCCCTGATTACAACCAGTACCAAAAAAATGATGTGAAAATGAAAATGTGATAGGTAGTCAGGTAATTGTGTAATTTATAGCCTATGTGGCTATTCAGTGAAAAAGTAATACACATGCGGTATTTTCAAACTCAGGAGAAGTAGCAAATACGTTTTGGGGTGAAATTGTAAGTATGTATATACTGTATTTTCAAAAACCCATCATTCCTCTTACTAAATACCTTGGGGTGTCTAATTTCCAAAAGGTGACATTTTGATGTTTTTTGTGCTGTGCTACCCTTTTAAGGGCCCTTAAGAAATGCAATAGCCAGTCAGAACACCAGGGTTGATTAATTTAAAATATACCATATACCGTAGTTTGTAGACTATAACTGTTACACGAACTAACCTTTGAACTAAAGAAATTTTGCAAAATAAATTTTGGCCTACATGTATGAATAAAGATGGTTTATTTGATATGTTTAATAATAGAAAGTAAGGGAAACAGTTTTATTTTCCAAAATTGTTGGTCTATATTCCTTTATGAATAGTTACATAGTATTTGAGGTTGAATAAAGACATACGTCCATCAATTCCAACCTATTGTGTGTATGCATTTATGTTTAAGCAGGTGTGTGCGTGTGTATTAGTCCATGTGGGATTTTGCTCTTAGGCGTACCTGTACCCCTGTTTGTTATGGCCCCCGAGGAACTTGTCCAGCAGTTTCTTGAATGATTCCACACTCTTAGCTGAGATCACTTCCTGCGGCAACGAGTTCCAGACCTTAACCGCTCTGACTGTGAAGAACCCCTTGCGCCCTGTGTTTTGAAAGTTTTTTTCCACCAATTTTTGGTTGTGCCCTCTGGTCTTTGTTATGGAGCTAACCGTAAACAGTTTGTTAATAATGTTGCTGTCGCCCTTGGATAGTTTATACAGGAAAATCATGTCCCCCTTAGTCTCCTAACCTCCAAAGAGAACATATTTAATTTTAACAACCTTGTTTAATATTTCAGGTCCTCGAACACCTTAATAAGTTTGGTTGCCCTCCTCTGGACTTTTTCCAGCTCAAGGACATCCTTTCTGAGTATCGGTGACCAAAACTGGACCGCATACTCCAGATGTGGCCGAACCAGCGATCTGTAAAGTGGCAAAATTATAGACTTGTCTCTGCAATACATTCCCTTCTTAATTCAAGACAGGACTCTGCTTGCTTTGTTTACAGCAGCCTGGCACTGCGAGCTGTTCTTCAATCTGCGGTCTATAATGACCCCCAAATCCTTCTCCGTTTCCGACTTCCCTAGTGGCACACCCATAAGTGTATAGTCCATTTGCCTATTTTTAACTCAAAGGTGCATTACCTTACATTTATCGACATTGAATTTCATCTGCCATACAGTTGCCCACTCCCCGATTTTCTCCAGGTCCTCCTGTAATGTTATAATCTCTAAGTCTGTGTCTACTACCCTCCCAATTTTAGTATCTTCAGCAAACACTGAGACATGACTATTCACTCCCTCCCCGATATCATTAATAAATAGGTTAAAAAGCATGGGACCCAGCACAGAACCCTGGGGCACGCAACTCATGACCTCTGCCCAGTCTGAAAAGGTGCCATTTACTGATACTCTTTGTGCACATTCTTGTAGCCAGTTTTCTATCCACGTGCACACTAATTCATGTATGCCCATAGCCCTTAGCTTGTATAACAAGCGTTTATGTGGCACCGTATCAAAGGCTTTGGAAAAGTCCAGATATACTTCGTCCAACGGCCTCCCCCTATCCAGATCTTTACTTTTCTCTTCGTAAAAGGTGAGCAGGTTGGTCTGGCAAGAACGATCCTTCCTAAATCCGTGCTGCATATCAGTTATTATGCCATGATCCCGGACGAATTCCACTAGGTAATCCTTAATTTACGGTTGGCATTTAAACGGTTGGCATTTTGACCCTTTTTTGAATATAGGTACCACATTAGCCCTTCGCCAGTCGCTCTACCAGCCATTATGGATTCCTTAAAAATGAGGAACAATGGTCTCGTTATCTCCTTGTTCAAAAGAAAATGTAAAATCTGCGCTTGTGGGTAAATGCGGTTTAGAAGCTGCTGCGCTATGGACCCTAGGGTCAAACTAATAAGGTACTAAATGTGCAGCGCTAAGGGTGATTTAAGGGAAAACATACTTTAGAGGGGATTTTAGATATTTATGTATTTTATGGTAGAAAATACAGTATTGGAGTTCGGCTTGCTAAAGCTATTAAATATTCCTTCTCTTTCTTGGTGATGAGATCATTCTTATAAGCGTTTTTAACCAACATTTCTAGTTCCTTTTTAAATACACTAGTGGGATTTTTATTTAATTCTATATAGGTATTGGGTGTCGTATAATATTTTCCATCTCTTTCAGGTAGTATTCTTTGTCCATAACAACTACTCCCCCACCCTTGTCAGTCTCACCACCACATCTTTTATTTTTTTCTAGTAATTGCATTCCTTTATTGATAAAGGCTTTTTTAAATAAAAGTTTTTTTAAATAAACGTGTATACCTACCACACCATGAGGAGTTTTCTTTTGTGATTTTATAAACTCTCGATTGCCGGGACATTGCCGGGAGAGATACCAGGAATGTGGACCCACTGATCAATTTGCACTGCTTAACTACCACAGCAGTGGGGTGAGTGCACATCCCAGATGGGGCATTCGTGGACACTTACACAGTGGTGTGGGAAGAGTGTTTTTGCAAACATTTGTTTGGATTTTCTTCATCAATTCACTTTGGACTTTATTCCCTAATATTGCACTTGGATTTATGTCAGATGGATCACCATCTGGGACTGGTCTAAATTTGATTGTGTTATTATTACAGCTGGCAAGCAGCTATATAATGTTACCACACATTATTTATGCACTTTTGAAATTGTTACTATTAAGGTTGACAAAGGAGTAATTCACATGGTGACATTGAGGTCACACAAAGCTTATTGCATATTGTTTTGTATACACAGTTTTTTGCTTATTTGATTATTTCACTTTAATACCTTTGAATTATCTTTGAGATATCGATTACACTTGATTTTAAGTACATTTTTTTTACTTAAATCACCCTTAGAGCTGCACATTTAGTACCTTATATTCCTTTATATAGTAAAAAAAAAAAATTAAAATCCAGGAATGATCAAATACCACCAGAAAGGGATGCATGACCGAGCAGTTGCCAGTCAAACTATCACAGCTCTAATAAACAGCCTGGTAATAAAGAGGCCCATCATTATTTTATTAACTGTCCCTGTAAACACTTGACACAATTCTGCCTAACTTTTATACCACTGTACAACATGCTGGTAGTGTGTCAATGACTCCATATAAAAATACAAATATGTTTTTTCAGCATTCAGTACCAGCATTATTACCTAGCCTTTCCTCCAGTCTGTGAGCTTTCCCTATGTACTCCATGTCTATCCCAACACATATTGAACTAACCTTGTCTTTTATAGGTAGGGAGCTGGAACATAAATAACCCCTATAATTTACCCTTCTATGCCACCTAACCACAACTCACAGGCCCCAAAGTGCATGATTGGTAATTGGTTGCTATGGCGGTGAACAGTCCCTATAGTTTACAATTTTCTGTGAATGATTTGGGTTTCGGTCGAACTGATGGTCAGTCCAAAACCAAAGCCCATCCCTACCTGCATACAACATGGCACATATTTGTAATGTAATATTTGCCATGCTGTCTCTACCTATGCAGAGCAGCTTTTTATTACCCTCAGCATTCACCAATCACCATAGACAGGCTAAGGCAAAAAAGCATGTCACTAGTGCCATCTAATCTAGTGGCATGTTTTGCAGAGAGTGCATACACATAATAATAGTGTCAGGAAGAAGTCTTAATATAAAAGAAAGAGATGTCTCTGTTATCCTCCTCATCCAGTTTGGCAGCAAAATAAGGATCGCAGAGTAAAGTAAATACTATAAACAGGTATATGCCACCAGATTAACATTTTAGGCCAATGTTATTATCTGAACCTTCTCATCATGCAAAGAAACTTAAAAGAAAGTCTATCCATTACACAATCTAGGACAACATAGCTGATTTGGAAAAATTCTCCAATTCAGCTCACCTTCCAGTTCAGTTATTTTCCTGCCTTCTCCAAACTCTTCACCCTTTCGTGAATAACCCTGATAGTATTTTGGCCAGTTCTACATTGCTTTACATAGTGAGTTATGTCATAACTGTGGCACTGCAGTCTTCATGCTTTATTTATATTTGCAATGTCTTTTAGTCAATTATATACACTAATACACAAATTCATTTACCATGTATTTATGCTTAAAATATTACCACATAGGTAAAGATCTCTGGGTAACCACACCCCCCCCTTATTAAATTTTACCCACCCCAACCCCTTTTACCTACATTTTTAATACATGCTCCATTCTTACATGAATCCATGTTAATGTGACATGCTGGGCCTGAGTCTTCTTTCCTTTGGATTGCAATGTGAGTAAGTCTTCGAGCACTCACATAACTCCCTGGTGATGTGAATGCTTCCCATTGGCTGTAGAAAAGTCCATTGGTGGGGTCTTACAGGGTCCTAAAAGACCTCAAGCAGAGATGGATAACTGGCCTCCACAACTGTAAGAGATGCTGCGGGAAGCAATGACAGCAGACTCAGGTAAGTAAATGAGTTGTTAGCAGTTTTTGTATGTGGATGGGTGAGGAAGGTGTGAAAAGGAATGAGGGAAGTGGGTGATATTGCCCATGGATAGACTTTAGGCCACCAGGGGTATAACAGTAGATTGTCCTTATGATCAACCAACAACACGTTTATCTCTACCTTAAAATGTCACTCACCCCTTTTGAAAAGTCTCCATAACCCACTGCATTAAATTTCCTTATTACAAAACCCTCATGCTTGGCTTTCACCTAATCCATACACAACCAGATGTTAACATGCCCCACTGTATAGTTTTCGAAAAATCACATTTGTTAACATCAAGCATTACCTATTCACTTTTATAGATGGCTTTAATAGCCTGACCAAAGTGATCAGTCTATTATGTTTTCAGAATAAAATGAAAGCACCATAGGGCCCAGGATTTCTATTATTAGAATCTACTTTTTTTCATTTGGTAAACAGTTTGCAAGTATATTTGCTCTGTGTGGACCACCCTCTTCTGTGGTCACAAAACGATGAGAGGGCCCAGAGTAATAGATGCCAACTGTTGCTATCCTTACTTTTACCAAGTGTGGTCATCAAAGGCTCATTCAAGCTAGTCCAAAGTTATTCAGCATTTTCATGATTACAAATGTGCAATAACAGAGCTATTGGAACACTTCATATATGTGTAAAAGCTAATTGGTAGTTTACCTGTGTATGTCGCAAACTTTTAAAGGGAAAATGCTTTCCTAAATTAACAAGGCAGACTTTGACTTTGCACTTTCCCATTCACCTACATTATGTGAAAACACTTATGTTTTATCATTGCACTCAGGTGATTGTAATAAATATATTTTGTGGTGATTCTCTGGGAAGTATGAGGAAGAAATCAATAAAAAATATGTTTTTGTAACTTTGTACTCTTATCCAATTTTTATTTTTCCAATTAAAATCTAGAAAATAAAAATGTATGTGTGTCTCGCTAATGCATAATTTGCAAGGACTACAAAATCTTTTTTGGATAACCGTGGCATATCTCTGAAAGAAATCAGATCCCACAACAGTAAAATGGTTAAATCCCATGATCCTCCTAGAATTGATGTACAATAGAAAGATCCTATTTTTTACATAAAAAAATAAGATCTTTCTTTCCCCCCCAGGGGAAAGAAATTCCTTTCTGATCCCATAAGGTGATCGGATATTCCCTGGATCAACAATCTCTGGTGCTTAACATACCTATAATAACTCAATATCCAGTAATATTCTGTGCATTTAGGAATACATCCATATTTTTTTGTAAACAGTTAACAGAGCTAGCTAGAACTAGCTCCTGGGGGAGTCTGTTCCGCATTTTCACAGCTCTAACTGTGAAGAATCCTTTCCATATGCAAGCGTTAAACCTTTTTTCCTCCAAATGCAAAGAGTGCCCCCTTTGTCCTTTGCAGTGACCCTAAAGTGAATAATTTGGCACCAAGTTCACTATATGGACCATTTACTGTATATACCGTGTTTCCCCAAAAATAAGACACTGTCTTATATTTTTTTTGCCCCAAAAAAACACACTAGGTCTTATTTTCAGGGGATGTCTTTTTTTTTTTTAATGTGCAACAAAATGTACAACAATCCAAAGTTATCTGGTATCACTCCGCCTGTCACAGTAACTGGCGCTATAGAGGAAGTATCGGCTAATGCGGCTCTGCTCCCTCCGCCGCCGCAGCCTTGCTTGCTACAGCACCGGCTTCCTTTGCTATTAGGGACAGTGGTACCAGAGGTGCAGCAGTAGGGACATCAGACAGTGGACAGCGAGGTACACATTACTGGTACACATTACAGTACTATACAGTACTAATGTATTACATTAAGCAGTGCCTTCGGGGGGACAGCAGTTGGTGAAGTATGGTAATGGAGTGCTCCCTGTCACTGCGCTGGCCGGAGGGAGTCCCCTATCATCCCCTTAATACAGTATGTCCCTGCAGGCTGATACCATCTCTCCTGCTCTTCAAGTTTCCCCTCACATGCTGCCACCAGGAATCCTGAAAAATAGCGCTAGGTCTTACTTTCGGAGTAGGTCTTATTTTCTGGGAAACACGGTATTTATACATGGTGATCATGTCCCCCCTTAATAGCCTCTTCTCCAGAATGAACAAATTCAGGTCAGTTAATCTTTCCTCATAGCTGAGCTCCAGATAAGGTCTTACTAATGCTTTGTACAGGGGCAGGATTATGTCTCTATCTCTGGAGTCTATACCCCTTTTAATACAAGAAAGTATTTTGCTTGCTTTAGAAACTGCATCTTGACATTGCATGCTATTATTGAGTCTGTGATCTACCAGAACACCCAGATCTTTCTCCATCATTGACTTCCCCAAACATACTCCCCCTAGAGTGTATGACGCGTGCATGTTTTTAGTCCCCAAGTGCATAACTTTACATTTATCAACATTAAATCTCATTTGCCAAATAGATGCCCAATCCGTTGGAGACATCCAGTAAGGACTGTATTCCACTGCATAACTTGGTGTCATCTGCAAACACAGAAATAGTACTTTTAATCCCCAAAATCTACGCCATTTATAAAGAGATTAAACAGTAAGGAACCCACCATTGAACCTTGGAGGAGACCACTAATAACCTCAGACCATTCAGAGTATGAATCATTGATCATGATCACCACTCTCTGAATACGGTCTTTAAGCCAATTTTCTATCCAATTACAGATTGAATACTCTATACCTACTGACCTTAACTTATATATTGTGTGCTCAACAAACCATACTTTGTACTTTGTTTTATTAGGTATCCATTGTCCCCAGGAATAAAAAACAGTGATCTTCATCTATTCAACTTTGAAGAAAATGGAGGGACCCGTTATACATCAAAAGCATCAAGCAGGCATAACCACCATCATCAACATCATCACCATCACCCCCACTCGCCTTATGGACACCTTGTCACTGATAGCAAAGATAACGTTTCTGCAAGTACCTGTTCAAGCAGTAAGTGTAACCTTTAGCCATATATTAATAGTCAGGTTTTTAATACCCTCAAAATATTTAACCATGTTTTCCAAATCTACAACTGTGGAAATTAATGGCAGAACTCCCACCATAACTGCTGGCTACATACCTCCCATAATTTCATTTTCTATCAGGTTATACTATCCTCTGTTTAAGGAGAAAACAGTTTCCATACCTACAAGATAAGAATGGAAAAACAAACATACTTAATGTATCACTCACCTTATTAATGCCAATTTACAGAATCCTAGTGTCTTCTATTCAGCAATTGTGCCAGCTAAGGTGAGGGTGGGGGTTAGGAGGTAGTCACCGAAAGGAATAAAACATTTTCAGATTTTATAATTCTTCCTTGCTCAAATTGGATGTGTCCACATTGGAGAGTTTTCCCATAATTTTCTCTCATAGCAGAGGAAGTGTCCCCAATAAGGGGACACAGCAATAAAAACCTGACCAAGACCCTAACTCTACTCAACTCCTTGTTTTTGTTTTTCTGTATAAAAACTGCAGTATTTTAGTAGGACTTTATTATCTAAATCTATTATCCATTTTTAATAACTTTAATGAATGTTCTCAGAATTTTTTCTTTACTCCATAAAACTATGTCATTTGTAGTCCTTAGTATAACCAAGTGATATAGTGAAATTAGGGTTTAGGCGGTCTAGCCCTAAAACAAGTGATATGTCTTACATAGAATCATAAAATAAAAAATACAAATAAAATTAATAGTACAATTGTGCTGTTTATCTCTTTTTCTACTGTGTCATGTGCAAATTAAATGCTCTTTTTTTGCAGACGGGTGTTCATCTAAGTCTTAAAATAGGTCTAATTTCTGAGTGAAAGTTTAATATTTGCTCTATAGTAAATATAATTCTGTGGCTCTGATAACGAATTGCACTGTTTTTATGAACACCAAATGAAGAAGGCATATCCTGCCCTCTATTAATAATTAATTTCCCATTCCTTAAAGGTCAAATCCACTTTTTTTTTGCAGTTAGCCAAGCCTTTTACTAAGGGGGTTTTTCACTAAAGAGCCGAAGGATCCAGCCATAGCTTTGGCTGATCCTTCTGCTCTCTTCGGCCACCGGAGCCCTTCAGTTCAGTCGAACCAAAAGGCGGCTGTACGAGCTATTCACAATAGCCCGTACAGCAGGCGGAGGCGGCCGAGCGGCTCAGTCGAGCTGAAGGCATATATTTTGGTTCAACTGAGCCGAAGTGACAGCTGAAGCGGGGAGAATGGCCCGCCGAAGGCCGGCCATTTCTCCCCGCAACTGACAGCTGACAATGTCGAGGTTTGCTACGCCAAGTTGTAATGACAGATCAGCGTACCCAAATGATCTGGGGATGCTGATCTGTTATTAAACAATAACAACTGAGCAGAGCCGGCCATGACATTGTTATTCATTGGCCGGGACCTGCTAGAAGACTCCAGCAGTTGCCAGCCAATAGGAAAAAGTCGGGTGGAGCCACTGTTAGCTCCGCTCAATTGTTTAAAAAAAAATGATTTTTCTTTTCTTTAAAATATTTTTCTTTTTATAAAAATTTTCCTATTTTTTATCATTTTTAGAAATAATTTGGCAACTGTTTCTTTTCTCCTTTTAACTTCTTTTCTATTCTGCTCGGTACCTCGGAGGTACCGAACAGAATAGCCCAGCCGAATGCTGCTCGGCAGCATTCGGTTATTCACTCACTGTATTGGATAGGGATGCACCGATAACGATACCAACTATTTGGTACTCGTACTCGCCCAAATGCTCCAATACCTTCCCTGATACCAGAACTTCCAGTCAGAGGGTGATTTCCTCCGACTGGCAGTGCCACGAGGGAACATGGAGCCAGCTTCCCGGGCCAATCAGGGAGCTGGGAGGCAGGTAATAATTCACCGTCTGGCTTCCTGATTGGCTGGGAAGCCGCCTCCAGGCTGTGTGGCTGGCTCGATGCTGATTGAAAAGAAAACTGGGCGGTGGGTAATAACACACTGCCCGACTTCCTGATTGCCCGGGAAGCCGTCTCCATGCTAACGGAAGTATCAGAATCTGTATTCAGTATCGGCGAGTACCAGAATATAAATATCGGTACTCTATACTGAAAAACTGGTATTTGTGCATCTCTAATATTGGAGATCGAAAATTATGAAAGTAACATTATACTATTATTATAGTGTAATTATATTATACTGTTATGATCTATGTATAAAAAGTATACTGCATTGGGATGATAGCTGCATTATTGTTTTTACATTTAAATGTTCAATATAATATACAGTTTGTTCTAATGTTTTCATATGGATTGAGGAATAGTCCTTGCGGTCCATTGATTGTATGCTTATATTTGTGTGCTCCATTAACCAGATGCACATGTTTATGAACTCAGTTGACCGGATGTGAATATTTATGTGCTCCACAGAATGGCTGTGACATAATTTCCTGTTTTACACAGGTAGATTTTTGCAGCATCACTATGCAGTTGCTTATACATTTGAGCTACTGTTAGTTGTATGTTATGCCTTCTTCTGAGGAAGTCCCCTCATGCTGAGATTAAACGTGTAAAGAATTATGGGGCGTAAGACTATAATACAGGCGCCCGTGGTATTCTAATGTAAGGATATCCATAGTGAAAGACAAGATATTGGACTTTTATGCTATGTCAGGGAAGTATAATGGATCTAGTTTAATGAATGTAAACACATGCTATTTTCACATGATCCATCCTACCATCTACAGAAATTAAGTCACACAGATTGAAGTGGTGAGCTACAAACCTAAAACCTATTACTGCTATGCCTATCATTTGAGTGGAAAGATAACTTGACGCACTTTAAACCTGGCTTAATAATACATGCAACAGAAGATGCATACGCCTCCCTAATGATAAAGTGTGGACTTTATCATTAACACAGACAGTTATATATGCTTTATGGCCAAATCTAGGCTAGGCTGTGCACATTCATATGCATATTTGGTTGCAATGTGCCTCTGCATTATCATATAAAACTCATAAGGTTTATGTGTGTGGATATATTGTGGACTGAATCTGTGGTTGGAGTTCCACTTCCTTGGATTACAGATACACATAGCCCAAGTATCTGTTTGGGTTATGAATGTTGAGATGGTGGTAGCAATATAAATATCTGGATATAGGATTGATATGCACTTCCAATCAGTGATACTTTGGGACAAGCAGAGTATACTAAGCATTCTAACTATGTTTGGACTTTTAGTATACCACTTAAATTGGTGGCTTTCCGAAGCCACCACTCCAAGCTTTCTCCCGTGATGGACTACAATCTTGCGTTTAGTTTACTGATTTGTATTGAGATTGTAGTCCATCCCGAGACAGAACTTGGAGGGGAGGCTACTTTAAAACAGACACAGGGATCATGGGGTACAAAAGTAGCCACCCACCAGAAGGAAGGACAGTATTAGCAAAAAATCATAGATGATTTGAGGATTTACAGCTGAGTGATACTCAGATAAGGTACAGTATTGTTAATACTTAAGGCACTTGAATGTATTTTTAAGATTTAACTCCTGATTTTAGTGTCACTTTAATCTACCAATACACATAGGGGTCTATTCACTAAGCTGCCGAGGGCAGCCGAGTGAACAACCGACCCCAAGTGAAGTGAGCCAAACACTGCTCGTCTATTCACTTCAGGCTGGTATGGCTGATTACATGGCTTCGGGTCGGACGAACATGCTCAGTTAAAAAAGTAAAAAAAAAGTAAATAGAAAACGATTGTGCGGAGCTAGCAGTGACAGCTAGCTCCGCCCAATAGTTTCCTATTGTCCGGCGACTCTGCTGCCGTCAAACAAAAACGAAAAAAAAAAAAAACCTCTCCCAGGCAGCAGACTCCCGGGGCGCCAGGGAGAGTTAGCTGTTTGGAGATCAGTGTCCCTGGTTAGCAGGTAATCAGGGACCCTGATCTCTCTGCAAGTGGCCAGAGCCAGCCGTAAGATCACGGCTGGCTCCGCCCAGCTGTCAGAAGCAGCGCTTTTAGCGCGGCTCAGTGGAGTCGATGCATATGCGTTCGGCTCGACTGAGCCACTCTGCCACGTTCAGGAGGCTATTTACTATAGCCCGTACAGCACCCCTTCGGTTCTACTGAACCGAAGGGGTCCTGGGGCCGAAGCTGGCCAAAGGATCGGCCGAAGCTACGGCTAGATCCTTCGGCAGCTTCGTGAATAGACCCCATAGTGAACATAACATATTAGATAATGGCTAAACTAAATAAACAGAGACACTATTTCCCAGATTTCTCAGATACATTTTTTTGTCAGAGCAGCCTCACTTTTGAAATATGCATATGTATATAGACTGGCTGCTTAATTCAGAGTAAAGGCTTTGGGAAATATACAACATGATTGGTATAAACTGCTTAACTAGAACATCAAACAAGACCGCAATAAATGCCTTTTGTAGCAGATCAATTTTTAAGAAAACTTTAGATTAAAGATTTTGTTCAAGTTTGAAGTACCCTACACAAAAATGTGCAAACTAGCCCCGAATAGCTTTCTACATACAATTTCCAGTATAACTTCTTAATTCTCACCCTCATTAAGTAAGAAACCCTCAAACTGGCCTTGCGTAATGCCTGCTTGCATGTGTAAAGCAGTAAGACAACTGTGATGATAATGAGGTCTTTTGAGCCCCAGACTGAGTGGTGAGGATGGGGAGTGTACCCGAATGCAGTGCCACCTTCATTTTCCACAAGCCAGTGACAAAACAATCAGGTTGAACAGTCAGCTCCAGACACAAACAGGCCATTGTAAATCTTGTTAAACTCATTTAGCAGAAGGTCATGTAACTTCTAGCAGTATCATAAATCCTGCTTAGCACAGGATCTGCACAGCCTGTGATGAGCAAACCAAGTGATGAACAGTGATGAGCACACCGAGCAAAGTTTGGTTTGCTGAACAAACAAATTGAAAACAAACAATTGAAAAAAAATCACAAACCCCCAAATATAGTGACAAACCCTATGTTACGCCAATTTGCAAGCTTTAGGGAAAGGAGGGCATGGGTAATTGGGCACTGCCAAGGCGGACATATATCTTTAACTATGATTTACTAAAGTAAAAGAGACATTTACAAAGAAATAATGCAATTTAAATTGCCTCAGGACATTTCCAAACTGCTTCGCTCTGTTTATAAACAAAGTGGAATTCCCTTTAACATCTACAGTACTGTATATCCTAGATAAGGGTCGGATATGGATTCAAGGGAGGATCCCCAAAAAACAAAATGAAACAGCATGGGGTTTCCCATAAAAGTCCATACCAACATAAAAGTCCATATCAAACCCCTATCTGTGCAAGGAGCCTGGATAGTCAGTAAAGGTAGGGGCAGCAAGCATGCATAATACTTTGTATTAGAGGTGCATGACCGAAACCAGAAAATTGTCTGGTCAAAACCCAATTTTTTTTGACCTTTTAAAAAACTTTTTACAATTGTTACTTTTATTTATTATTTTCTAAACTTTTTAAGATTATTTTTAATAATTTTTTATTAAACATTATTTTTTAACTTTACTGTCGGGGGCTTTGGGAAGTATCAGGTGTCTAAACAGACCCCTGATATTTCCCTTTTAAAATAGAAAGGAGGAGCAGGAGAGAAACTAGGGATGCACCGCAATTTCGGCCAAAACATGGTACTTTCAGTATTTTGCTTGTTTCAGCGGCCAAAATTTCGGTGCATCTCTACTTTGTATCTTGAATGAGTAACCAAGGGTATGTACTCCTTATTCATTCAAGTAGGGTGAGGCGTGGACCCCCACATCCACCAGGCCAGGGATGTGGGGAAGACACCCTTGTCCCCTGGCAAAGTACCGCCCACATGTTGAGGGCATGTGTATGGTTCAGAAGGGTCTGTATGGATTTTCATAGGACCACAACCTTTTATTGTTTTTTTCATGAGGTACATTCTTATAACCCATACCAGACCCTATAGATTTTGAGGAGATCCCATTCCTTTGCCTGGTGTTTCACATTGAGTTTCCCTTAAAATTCACACTAGACCACAATAAGGGTCTGGTATGGATTTTTCATGGCCCTCACATCTATTTCTTTTTGCACAGCAGCATTGGTTGCCATTAGTTTGTCTGTTCGGTGATCTGCAAATGTGTAAAGTTTGGGTCAAACTCTACATGCTCATAAACCTAAATCCTAACGCTAATTGGCTGTCATAAACAGTACATAGCAGAGTCTGGCAAGTCATAGCCTGCTAATAGCAGTTGTAAACCTTTATTTAGCCAAAATCTCTAATAAAATGCCCAGTCTGGTATGTGACTTCACAATTCACATTTTTAAGTCTGGTTTCTTAACTATACAGAGTTACGTTTTATACAATTTCCAAAATGATTGCTATGATAGCCCTTTATTCATTATAAGTGTTCACCTAAATATATAATAAAATAACAGTTCAATACCAAACATGCCTATGCTATAATGTACAGAAGGCGGATGAAACACATTAAATCTGATATCCATTGTATGTATTCAATTTGTATCATGTTTGGTCTTCATCAAAACGTTTCATTCTGTTAAACAATATGTTAGTTGTCAGATTATAAAATCGTGTCATCTGGAAATATTGATATAGTTAGAAATTGTGACATTAAAGGAGAACTATGGGGTTAGGGCTTTTCCCCATAGTTCTCCTAAGGGTAACGAGAGGACACAAACTAGCGTCCTCCCGTCACCCTAAGCTCAGTATACCGCGAGCTATAGCTTGCGGTATACTGAGACGCCGCAGTATACCGCTGAGATGCCACAGCTGAAGCGGATCCCAACAATCATGTCTGGATCCGCCCAGCTGCGTGAGTGACAGCTGGCTCTGCCTATCCAGAGGCAGAGCCAGCTGTACCCGTCCCCTCCCCCGTCTGTTCCGCCAGTCAGCGCTGGAGGATCTGAGCGGGGAGGGGTTAATCCAGCCCCTCCCCTGTCACGGCAGAGAGCCGTGACAGGATCGAGAAGTGAGCGAACGCCGGTATGTGTGCGCTCACTTCCCGATCTACTGAGCCGACCTGTGACAGTCTCATTGTCACAGGTCGGCTAGAACTATGAGGTGAGTGAAAAGCACTCACCTCATAGTTCTCCTTTAAGGCAGTGGCCACTGAAGTATATTAAAAACACTTGAGTACTTCTAAATCACACTCCTTATCTTTTTTGATGGAATGGGGGTTGGCTTAGCAATATCCACTAAAGCAGTGTTTTTCAAACAAGGTATGCATGTTACAGGGTGTTAGGTCCCTTAAGACTAGGCCATGTTGCTTCGGTTTCAGGCATCCTGTCAGCCTGTCTGTCATTCATTGTCCCTTGCTGCATCCTGAGTACCTCTTTGGGAAGAAATACCCTAGGAATGGGAGAAGTACAAGCCAGGGAGATAAATCACTGGGACTTTGGGAGCTAATTAAGCACTGGCTTAATTGCAAAGAGTGATAATAAAAAAAATATTAAATGTGTTGATACTTTGTTGTGGAAGAAAAGAAAAATTACCTGTTCATAAATCTTCCCCCGCAGAACCAACATGAGACCCCTCACAGCCTACCTGAGACTTCACACCACCTGAGACCCTGCACATACCAAAGACTCTGCAGAGCCCACCAGAAAAACAAAGCCCACCTGAGAGCGACCCTGCAGAGCCAACTATAGACCCTACAGTATCCACCTGAGAGCCTGCACAGCCCACCTGAAAGCCCACACAGCCCTCCTGAGAGCCCACACAGCCCATCTGAGACTCCGCACAGCCAACATGAGACCCCTCACAGCCCACCTGAGACCCTGCACATACCAGAGACTCTGCAGAGCCCACCAAAAAACCCACATAGCCCACCTGAGAGTGACCCTGCAGAGCTAACTATGTACCCCACAGTATCCACCTAAGAGCCCACACAGCCCACCTGAGACACCACACATACCAGAGACTCCACACAGCCCATCTGAGAGTGTCCCTGCAGAGCCCACCATAGGTTCCCGCAGAGCCCACCATAGACCCCGCAGAGCCCACTGGAGACCCCGCACAAGACACAATAGACCCTACACAGCCCACCTTAGACTCAGCACACTCCAGAGACCCTGCAGGGCCCATCTGCAACACTACACAGCCCACCGGAGAGTGATCCTGCCGAGCCCACCTGAGACCCCGCAAAGCCCACCTGAGACCCAACAGAGCCCATCTGAGATCCTGCAGAGCCTGAGACCCCACACATACCAGACAGCCCATCTAAGAGTGACCCTACAGAGCCTACATGAGACGCTGCAGAGCCCACCATAGACCCCGCTGAGCCCACCTGAGAGCCTGCACAACCCACTTTAGACCATGCATAGCCTACCTGAGATCCCGCACAGCCCACCTAAGAGTGACCCTGCAGAGCCCACCTAAGCGTAACCCTGCAGAGCCAACCTGAGCCTCTACCATAGATCCTGTACAGCCCACCTGAGCCTCTCTCTTTACAGTAAGGGTCTCCCTAGAGCAGTGGTGGCAAACCTTGGCACTCCAGCTGTTTTGGAACTACAAGTCCCATGAGGCATTGCAAGGCTCTGACAGCCACAGACATAACTCCCAGAGGCAGATGCATGTTGGGATTTGTAGTTTTGGAACAGCTGGAGTGCCAAGGTTCGCCACCACTGCCCTAGAGGTTGGATTAAGTGCTGGGGGGAGCTTTATGGTACTTTTTTACTTAGTCAAACACTGGAGAGCAAAACTATGCACTGGAAGCACCAGGCTCCCAAATGTATTAGGTAATAGGCCACACAACGATAAACCAAGTGTGAGAATACACTGAAATAATGAGTTCACAATACCAATGACTCTTTAAAAAGACTCTGTCACCAACTTAAAACATTGCAGGTAAAAGCACAAAAAAAAAGTATCTAGGATACTTGACTTGCAGCATTTTTCCTTTACAAAAAAAATACTGATCTACAATGTGCCTCTGAACTTGCTAGCAAATTTGACTACTTCAGAAAAGTCAGTTTCCTAGCACAGCCACTTTCCTAATTGCACTTCATAGCCGTCTTCTGGGAATCTCTAATTCATCTCTACATTGACCCTCCTCCTTTGTCTTCATCTCCATTACATAACATTTTAGGTAGAATCTGGGGGGGTTGGGGGACAAAGGGAAATACAATAGTGCCAGTTCTGAGTCTGGTGGCTTCGCAGCAGTCTCAGGTCTTTTGGATGTCTACACCAGGCTAGGCCTTTGCAGGTAAATAACATGCCTAAAATACATCACATGCACATATTAATATATTGATGTTGAAATTAATGGTCTGATAACAGGGTCTCTTTAAGTATATCATGTTTTAGCAGATGGATGTAGGGATTTTACTCAATACTGTTATAAATAATAATCTTATATTCTGATCACATTTAGTTTTTTATTTTACTTCTTTTTAGAGTCGTCTTCTGGAATTCCCATTCTTTATGAAGATGCTTCAGTTCATTTGAAAAAGACAGATGTTGAACCAAGTAAGATGGCTTCCCCATGGCTACCTTTGCATATCAATGTGAGCAAGGTACTGTTATATCCTTGGTTTTTACTACCACTTCTAAATGTATGCTTTATTTATATAATATATAACTGCAACACTGATCCCCTTAGGAGCTGCTGTAAATGTTGGGTTTTTCTACCATTTCCAGTGATGGCTGGCCCTTCTACTGGACCTGACAATCCACCAACACAGCAATAGTGAAATAATGGGCTTTATTTAGACTGGAATAAGCCCTGTGAGGGAAGCACTGATTAAACAGATTTAACAATGGCAGGGTTAACACATTAACGACCACCTAAATATTTCCAAACACAGTGAAGCAAACACTGTTCATTGCCTTACTCGCCTGTGAAGGGCCCCGTCTGAATGCACTAGGAGAATGAGAGAAAAATGACTGTACAGACCATACTAACAGAAATTAAGATGTGAATGTCACAGAAATATTAAGGAGTGCAGATAACAATATAGCCTATTTATAATGCTTAGGCCCTATTTAGCCACTGGCCAGAGGAGTAGGTAAACAGAAAGTCTGCCAGTAATGAGGCCCTTGATCCTGACAAGAGAGCACTTGGCCTTCAAATGAAGGTATTTGTAAAGCAAGAGAGGAGAAGCTGTGGCTGCAAAATCCCGAGGCTGAGTAAAGATGACTGCAAACAGTTTGCTTCATCCCTTTGCACAGATGACAAGTCTTCTGAAAGTCAGGCGAAAAGTAGCACAGCAAACTGAGACTTTGGTCTCTAGCCTGAACCCCCTTTCCAGCTCTCACCTTGGGTCCCTGTCTACACCATACAATTGCTTGGAGATAAACAAGCTGTTCTTGAACATAAATCTGTTAGATCATGCTTCATATCATTGTAGACATGAACCACTGCTACTATGTGCCTGCTCCAGTGTTGTTTCTATTCAGATGTGAACATCTCCAACATGTTTAGAAGGGTGCGGTTAAACTACTCAGGCTGTGGGTAGCCCATAATAGACAAATAACTTTTCCATCAGGACTTTGGCTATAATGGAAGCTTTTTTTTTAGTTTCAAAAAAGTTTATTGTCATTTTTCATAAAGGTCAAGTAATTGGTACATACGCTCGAACATCAAGTGAATGTTTAAATGTTACAGACAACGGTGTTTGTACATAACAAAAAGTCTGCTCAACGGACCCGATAACCCATGTCGGCCAATCAGAGTATATTCAAAGGAGGTATGAACCTCATCAGTCACGGTTGTAGCGTTGAGAACATGAGCAAACACTAAATAATAGAAAGAAAGGGAATAGAGTACCAGAGGGGGGATGGGAAACATTTGGGGTTGCGATGGGTGAGCCAGCCCATCTTTTAGTCGGTAGTATGATGAGTATGATATTAATGAGGGTACATTCACAGAGTCAATATGCGAGTGTCAAAGGTGGGTGGAAGAAAATGTTTCACCCAGGGTTCCCATACCTTCTCAAATTTCGGGATTTGATCTGTTAGGCGCGCCGCAAGTTTCTCATTGGAAAAAATCCAGTGGATTTTGTTTTTGGAAGCTTGGAGAGAGAGCTTGTTGGTAAGTCATGAGCTGGCTATAGTGTATTTAGCTGCTGAAAGGACGTGCAATATCAATTTAAACTTCGTGTAGGTGATGTTTACAGGTTTTACATTAAGTAGTGCTGTTTGAGGTGTAGGGGGGACGTGCACCCCAGAAAGGGCGGAGAGCATTTAAAAAATTTTGAGCCAGAATGTTTGGGCAATGGGGCATGACCACCATATGTGGAGATATGTGCCGCTGTCAGGGCAACCACGGAAGCATGAGCCTGTACAACCCGGAAGGTAATATTGAGCCTGCGACGGAGTAGAGTAACAGCGGAGAAGTACTTTGTAGTTTGTCTCGAGTACTCTCACGCTTGTCGAGCTGGAGTTAGTAGAGATCCACACTTGGGACCATGTGTCATCAGAAAGTTCTGTGTCCAAGTCTTTATGCCAGCGATCCATATACGAGTGGTGTAAAGTGGGGATTGAATGTAGCGAAGTTGTGTAAAGTAGTGAGATGACTCCTGTTGAATGTGGGTCATGTTTACAGATTTTCTCAAATGGAGAAATGGACAGCAGGTTGCCGTTCAGCTTGGCACTGGCTTGTATGAAGCTTTTTATTTGCAAATATCTAAAGATTTCAGATGATGGAAGTGTGTATCTAGTTTGGAGTTCTGGGAAGGGCATAATCTTTGAATTGGAAAACATGGAAAGGAAACGAGTTATTCCCTTATCCTTCCATTTGTGAAACATTGCTGGAGAATCAAATGCTGGTGAGAAGGCAGGGTGGTGGAAAAAGGAAAGCATGGGCAGTTGGGGAGATAGGAAGCCGCATGAGTATTTAGAAGCGTCCCAGATCCGGAGGGAGTGGCGGGTGATAGTGTTAGTGATAGTGGTCCTATATTTAGGTAGCATCCATAAGAGGTTGTCTATTGAGTAGGGGTCGCAATCAAGGGCTTCAATCGACACCCAAAGTGGAACTTCATCAGTGGCGTGATATTTGGTAACTGTTGCCATTTGGGCGGCGACGTAATATTTCTGGAGATTTGGTACGCCTAATCCACCAGAGCGCCTAGTTTGGCACATGGAGCTATGCGCGATTCCAGGTCTTTTGTGGGACCAAATAAAGGTGGAAAGCTGCCTCTGGAATGCTCTGAGCTGATGAGAGGGAACCGGTGTGGGGAGGACCCGAAAAGGGTATAAAAGCTTAGGCAACAGGGTCATCTTGACTGCTGCAATCCTGCCTAACCACGAGAGGGGGTAAGTGTGCCAGATCCTTAATAGATTTCTAAGTTTAGTGAGCAATGGGGGATAGTTGGCCGAGTATAAGGAGGAGAGAGAGGGGGTCAGCTGGACGGCCAAGTATTTCAAAGACGAAGACTCCCATTGAAATGGGTAGTTCGTTTTTAACTGATTTACTGTGTGCGGGGACAGCGTGATGTTTAGAGTCTTTGATTTCATAGGGTTCAGGTGTAGGCCTGAGAGGTGGCTAAATGAGTTAATCAGGCTTAGCAGATTGGGAAGGGAGATGAGAGGGTTGGTAAGAAAGAGTAAGATATCGTCTGCGAAAATACATAATTTATGATGATGTCCTGCCAGAGGAATGCCTGCGATGTCCGAGTGGTCTCTGATCATCTGCGCTAGGGGTTCTATAGCCATAGCGAATAAGATAGGGGACAAGGGGCAACCTTGCCTAGTGCCTTGTAGGATAGGGAAATGTGTTGATCGGTGCCCCGTATATCTCACTGAGGCCGTGGGGTTTGAACATAATGCTGGAATCCAGGTACAGAATCCCGACCCTAGGCCCCATTTACATAGTATGTGGAACAAGTATTGCCAAGACAGGGAATCAAATGCTTTTTGAATGTCTAGAGATAGGAGCATGAATGGAATGCGCCGCTGGTTAGCTTTTTCTATTAGTAGACCAGCTCTGCGTACGTTGTCCCCCGGTTGCCGCCGGGGGATAAAACCGACCTGATCTTTGTGGATAAGGTCTGGGATAAATGAGTTGAGTCCTGTCGCTAATATTTTGGCTAGTAGTTTAATGTCGACATTCAATAGCGATATTGGTCTGTAATTAGCCCAATGGGTACCATCCGTGTCTGGTTTTGGTATCATACAAATGGTAGCTGAGAGGGACTCTGTCCTAAATTTAGACCCAGTCCGGATATCATTAAAGGCAGCTGCCAACAGTGGTGCTAGGAGTTCAGAGAACTTCTTATAATAGGAGGCCTTGAAGCCATCAGGGCCAGGTCTCTTGTTAAGTTTGAGTGTTTTTATGGCTGCGATTACTTCCAGGTCGTTGATAGGGGCATCAAGAGATATGCGGGCTGACTCGGGCATGGCAGGCATATGCACAGCAGAAATTAATATGGAGGCTGCTTCAGGATCAAATGGTGTGGTAGTATTATACAGTTTAGCTAGGTGCGCTGCGAATTCCTGGACTATTTTATGGGGATTGCTGGACAAAGAGTTGTCAGAGTAGCGGAGGGGTTTTTGGTGTAGATCAATTTTGCGTAATCTTCTCGCTAGGAGGGCAGTTTGTTTATTACTTTGAAGGTAGAATTTATGTTGTGTTCTACGGAGGCTTTTGTCAGCAAAGCTGGCTAAGAGGAGGTTAAGGTCACGTCTAGTCTTTTCCACAAGAGATTTGTGCGCAGGGGATGGGTGCAACCTAAAGGTTCTGGATGCATCATTGAATCTCGTTTCAAGGTAATTTAAGAGGGCCAATCTCTGTTTTTTAAGGGTGGAGGCAATGCGGATGCATGTGCCCCGCAGAACCGGTTTATGTGCCTCCCAAAGTGTGGTAGGAGAGATATCTGAAGATGTGTTGTACAGGATATATTCTTGTAGGGCATTTTTTATAGCCATTTGAGTATTCTCATTTGTGAGGAGGGAGTCATTCATAATCCAGGATCGGTCAGTATGCGCCGACCACAAAGAGGATAACGATAGAGTTACCCCATGGTGGTCGGTCCAGGGGAATGGAATTATGTTGGACTCCAGTGCTGATGGGAGAGTGGGGTGCGAGACGAAGATATGATCGATCCTGGAGAATGTATCATGTGGGTTCGAGTAGAAAGTATATTCTTTGGAGGAGGGGTGCAGTTCTCTCCAGCAGTCTTTGAGGGAATGTTGGGAAAGGAGTGTGCGAAAGGCTTTGGAACTATCAGGGATGGGGGCGTTTGTTGATGATCTGTCTAGACTGGGGTAGGTGGCTATGTTGGAGTCGCCACATAGCAACAGCGTACCTTGCTGATGGGCGCCAAGAGTGGATAAGAGGTGTTTAAAGAAGGGAGTTGTCTGGAGTTGGGTGCGTAATAGGTAACTATAGTGACTTCGCGGTCGCACAGTGTGCCAATGAGGATAAGATAGCGGCCCCATGGGTCGGGGATTTCTTTGGTGCATTTAAACTGTGTAGAGTTTTTGAACCCTATCATGACACCCCGGTGTTTAGTTAAGTCGTTGGCCATAAAAACCTGTAAATATTGGGGATGGAAATATCGTGGGTAGGAGGAGCGAGAGAAATGAGTTTCCTGGAGGCATATTATATCAAATTTAGTGGGGTGGAACTGGCGGAATGCTATTTGTCTTTTACGTGGGGAGTTGAAGCCTTTGACATTTAGTGAAAGGATTTTAATGTTTGGTGACATGATTATGACAGGTGGAAGGGTGCAATAGAGAGTACATACCGACCAACGTGCTGACATCTCACCTCGTGACAGGGAATGATGGGATGATGGGGGGGTGGGAGGGAGAAACTAGAACAGAAAAAACAGGTTAGTAAACCATAATAAATCGTACATAGGTTTCTGACCATCACGGCGAGGCCCCCTATAGAGGGGGGACCGCGCCACAGGGCAGAAGTATATTCCCCAGCCAGAAACATATCCGGAACTAGGGATGTTGGAGGGGCGCAGTGACCACCTCCCCGGCGCCTCAGGGGAGAGGCTAAGAACTTAGCTGTAAAATCAGCAACAAAACCATTATATTAACGTTAATAACAAATATATTCCGACCATTGGGGGTAAGTCTCATAATATGTTGTGGATAGCCTCGCTGATAGGAGGAACAAGGAGCTCAAGGTAACAATGAGGCAGTTATTAGAGTAAAATTTGATGGGACGGCCCCAATAATCGGATATATAACAGAGTGAGGTCATACTTAGTGGCGGTGCAAAGTAAGGTTCAACCAGTCTATGTTAAGGGCCAATGTCAGGGACTAGAGAACGTTACGGCTTAGGTTCACAATCTATGTCTAAGGAAGGGCACTTAGGGGCATAATGCACATGGATAAGGGTCCGACAATAGACAACTTTAAGAACCCTTCAATGAGAGGGGAGATAAAGTTAAAGGGAGTGGACCCATATGTGTGATTATCAAAATATAGCTAAAGCATACTGTCCAAATCAAACAATTAACAGCAGATATCAAATTCCGCTCAGTTGAGCGATTTTCAGGAGCCCTAATGGTAGACAAAGAGGGGGAAAAGGCATTGCGTGATAGCCAAGCAATATTGTCACCCGGCTGAGTCCGAGTCTGATATCCCCGAAGCAAGACGCCTCCGATGTCGTTGTGGAGATCTTGGGGGTAGAGGTGATTTGGCGGTTGCAGGGTGGAGTAGGCTTTGTGCGCCTTGCGGATCTGAGGTAGAGGGGTGATGAGATCGTGAGTCTGCTGCTTTGAGGCCCAGTTCACTGATTAGGTCCATGGCTTCCGCTAGTGTGGTGGCTTGAATGTGTTGATCGGTGCCCCGCATATCTCACTGAGGCCGTGGGGTTTGAACATAATGCTGTGATCCAGGTACAGAATCCCGACCCTAGGCCCCATTTACGTAGTATGTGGAACAAGTATTGCCAAGACAGGGAATCAAATGCAAAGGGAATCAAAGTAGACACTGCTCCCAGCAGTGGTGTGGGCGTGTCTGTTGTCGGGGCAGCATCAGCATGAGGCAGAGAGAGTGTGAGCTCTAATACACCGGCTGAATTTCCACTCACCCTCACTTTATTTCCACTCGCAAATTTTTGTGTGAGCTCTGTACTACAGTACATATGTGTCTTTAAGTAACATGTTCATTTTGTATTTCTTTTAAAACAATACAGGGTGAAGACAAGATACCATATGAAAAACCGCTCCACTCTCCAATATCTCCTCCTTCATCTTTACCTGAGCACATAAAATGCAACATACTTAAAGCACAGATGGACACTGTCTACAGGGTCGGGCCTCAGGTGTGTAGAACTTCCAGTTATATTTCTTAATAATAAAAGCTAAGCCTTACTTTCAGTCTTGCACAGTTATACCAGTTTCTCTCCTGTACTGAAATAGCTTACTCTGATGTCACTGTACACTGTATACTTCTCACAATGTGCATTAGAAGCTGCAGCAAATAAGACAGAGCCTGCTTCAGTTCCTGGCTGGAGGACATCCAGCATAATCTAGCTCTTTGTTTTCCAGCCTTGTTGTCCCTGGTCTACCCCTTTCATCCATTGGACTTTAGTTTTTTCAATCATAAAGGCTTAGCAATACATGTGGGTGGTTTGCATGGAAATGCAGCCTGCTTAGGAATGCTCACTCCTCCAGACTAACATTCACAAGGCATTTTGATATTTGCATGATTGCATCAGGGCTGAAGCTCCTGAGCAGAGTACTGTGATGATTACAGGTAGCTATGCACAGCACCTTTCTGGCCTCTTCTACCAGCCATGATCTGACAGTATTTTCAAGAGAAGCATAGGGATGTTTAGATTGTGAAATCAAAAATGTAATCAATTAACAATTTTTAGACTCATGTAAGTTTTTTTTGCAAACTTACATTGGTCCAGTTTGGGTCAATAGAAGTACACATATCTAATATCCAGACAAACACTGAGGAGCCTGAAAATTACTGGAGTAGCCTGTGCTTCATACAGTGATAGCTGGGATCTTCCAGATGGGGCTCCAGTGGCTTCCCCTCTGCACCTGCAGGGAATCGCTCTATGGGCGATTTTCAGTAAAGATATGGTGGAGATTGTAACCTCATCCACCCCATCCGATCAGAGAACCTATTGTTTAAATTGAAAAATATAGAAGGAATTCTCAGAATGGCAGCAGTTCCAAGCGAGTGACTCCCTGTGCTCAGTTTGCAGAGGGAAACCACTGGAGTTGCAGAGGGAAGATCCTTAAAGATCTGCTTTCAGAGGAAGAACTTTTTAAAGTACAAGAAATGTGGAACAGTTCAATCGTTATTTTCATGTATTATTTTCTGTAAAGTTTTCTGGATGTTAAATATGTTCACCAATGGGAAAGAATTTGTCAAAGCAGAGATAACAGCTTGACTTGTTGAGTAAAGACAAATTTTGCTTATGTCCCAGGTATTCTTTGGTCCAAATGGACGGTGGTGTAGGTTTGTGATAAATGGGTTCACTGTTAACCTGGGTCAGTTTCTGTTGGGGTGTATTTACATATGGGATTCATTGGTTCTTTTTAAGCAGTATGTAGTGACTATCACATGTAGCTGTTTCTATTTTCTTGTTACTTTCTCATTCACTGCTTTAGGTAAAACTACAGACGTACAAATTGCTGTGTGAGGTTATGCTGTGCTCTAGTGTCACATGTGTTCATTTTAAGTCTATTGGTTACATGGTTTAGCAGCCATCCCTTGCCATCCGGGAGGGATGCTGGCTAAACAACTCCTAAAAGTTTTGCTTTAGCGCAGCACCCTGGTGGTATTGTTTGGGGCTCTACACCTCCTGTGGTCTCATTCAGTTGGTGGACGGGGGATTGGATTTTTTAGACATTGGGACCGGGATGTCTCTTTGATGCCCTTGGCATAACCTATTTTATTCTTTAGGCACTAGGTCCCTCACCTGAGGAAGCTTTTACAGGGGAAACGCATCAAGAGACATATAATTTTTCAGCACCACAAGATCCTCGGTTTACTTATAGTTACATATGCCCTTTATGGGTTTGGACTTTGCCTATCTCTTAGCCTCTGTGGAGGTACTGATTGATGTGGGACCAGTGGGCCAGTCCCAAGGGTATTGTGTTTTGGTTCTATGGTTTTAATTAAACATATTAATAAAATGCTGCAATTTTATCTATATGTTTATGTGGTAATATTTCCAACTAAGGGCAACTCAAACAAACCCCAATCTGGTACTTTTCCTAATGTTTCTGTGACAAGCCCTTATACCTGTTTAGTGAAACTTTAGGGCATTTACCCAGGAATGGCCTGGGAGTTATTTATTCTAAATTCTTTAATCTCCAGGAATGTTTGGGCTTCCACAATCCAGCTAAGAGACTTGCTAATAGTCGACTTCATGATTTAAACCTGCTAAAGTCTGCCTGCAGGAGACCTACCTCACTAAAGAACATGAGACCTTTCCCAAAAAAGCTCATTCAACGTACGGCTTCCATTCTTACCACACTATTTCTGAGTCAGTATTCTTGTCCACAAGGACATCCCTTCTCCTGCTAGCAGTCTATGATTGATACTGAGGGTAGATTTTTTTTATACTCTGTCCATGTATTCTGTGAGTTGTGTGTTGGCTAAAACCATAGTCATTGTTGAAGAAATCTGGGAATAAGGGAGAGTGAGGCAGAATCATTTAGGGCACAAACTGCTCACAGTCCAAGGCACAGAGCCAGGAGGTAGAATGAGCAACAGTGAAGGTCTGAAATAGAACAGATGGCAGCTCACAGCCTGAAGAACATAGAGGGAGATGGAACCATGGTGCAAAAGGGGAAGGGTGTGGATGACAGTACACACCTGAAGCACATAACTATCGGAAGAAGGTACCACACTGAAGGGCTATACAATTGTCAGGATGAGAGAAGAAAGTGTATTGCTGCATGCTTTCGGAGTATATTAAACCAAATGTGTACAAGAACTCCTTTCAATTTTACTGACAAGAAACAAGAAATTCCCTTCTCTTTTTATCATATAGATGATAAAGAGTTTTAATATTTCTGTGACAAGTCATACAGTCATAAAATTTTTCATATAATTGGGTTTTGGTTTGTAATAAAAATAATTTGTCAAGGGTATTAGTAAATTGCAGGCTTCTCATCTTTATCTTAGCTTTAGTCACATAAAGTGACATTGGGATTAAGTTGTGAAAATGTGCTCATTACGTTTTAGAATAATCATTGATTTCTTGAGAATCCTCAATAAAAAAAAATCAAATTTATTGCGAACATTAATATTTCCTTCTAAAGAGCACCATTGAACTTCCTTGCTTATATGTATATGGTTATTCTGGGGAGCAATTTTGTGTAGTTTTGCAACCAGAAAGGCAGTATTCATATAGCTCCAAAATGTCTTTTATCTTGAATGGCTGTTTCTCCTTTCGTCCCAATTCCTTGTTCCTCCTCAAATGTCTTCTTTTTGCTTTGGTGTGGTGATTGATGTTTAAAAATCTATTATTTCACTGCCAAAGTTTATATCACACTAAGATTTTTGACTATCTTTCATCTTTTTTTTTTGCACTGGTTAATTTTAAACGCTGATACTGGTTAATTTTAAACGCTGGGGAAGAAAACATTGAAAAAAGCTCCAGTGGGCTTATGAGTTTTTTTTTTTTTACTTAACTTTATTACTATCACAAAGGGGAAGACAAGCCCCTATGTTATAGCATTGAGAAGTGACAGGTTCTCTTTACGGTGATACAGACGATAAAGCACTGGATTGTGCTTGATCCTCTGTTTAACCGGAATTGCAGCCATGTTTGTGATAACTTTGTAGCAGGGAGCGCTGAGGACACCTCTTGCTTCATTGATCACCTCTTGCTTCATTGATCACAGAGAAGGTTGGAGAATGCACGTTCCTCGATTTGCTCCCACTTTCGATCCTGCCACTGTTTGCCATGGTCCCGGGCTCCCCAGAGAAGCAGGAAACCCCAGAAACCATGGCATGACATACTCTTTGAGTACCCTGGGTTGCAGGTTATCTGATCCTAACGATTTAGTTGCATTAAGTTTTTCAAGTCTTTGTTGAACCCTGGCTACTGTCAACCACTGTGGTATCTTCCGCATTAAGCTACTCACATTTTTATCTCTATTAAACCTTTCTTTTTCTTTAGTGTATACTGAGGAGAAAAATTAATTTAATAACTTGGCCCTCTCCCTGTCGTTTTTGTGATTAATCTCCCTTTCTCATCTTTTATTGGGCCTACCTGCTCTTTTTTTACCTTACTGTTTAAATATTGGAAGAATTTTTTTGGGTTCTTCTTACAGACTGTGGTGATATGCTTTTCATAATCTATTTTAGCTGCTCCGATTTCATGTTTACATCTCCTATTACATTCCTTGTAGCTCTGGAATTCCAATGCAGTCCCTTCCACCTTATATTTTTTAAATGCCAGCTTTTTGTCTTTAAAGTGTTGTTTTATTTTTTTATTTAGCCATGCAGGCTTAGCTCTTGATCTTTTATTTTTGTTACCCAACAGTATGTACTTGGTGATAGCATTATGCAATGTATTGTTAAAACAATCCCTCTTCTTGTCAGTGTTCATTGTCAGAAATATGTTGTCCTATTTAGTGTCATACACTAGATGATGCAGCTTATCGAAGTTTGCTTTTTGCTTTTTTTTGCACAGTTAAAAAATATCAAGCTACTACTGCATGGGCAAACTAAACGCTAATGGAAGACCACTGTCTGGCTACCATGCATGCATGTGACCACCATTCCATCTTCCTTTTGGTTAGCACTCTGTTGAATTTAGGTCTATTAATCCTGCTTTCAGACTGAAAAGTACTGTCATTTTCAAGTAACCAGTCCATAAACAAAGTCATTTTCAAACAGTGGTTTCCCGAACCACCATCATGAATCTAGTGTTCATATTCTGAGCTACTATGTCCGATTAGCGACAGCTCTCTTGAGCTTCATGAATGTGGGGCATGTATACTTAGGTGTCCCCGATGTAGCGCAGCCCTTGTAGATTTGCGACAGCAATGGTAAATCAGCCTCAATGCCTTCAACATATCTCTGCTCCTACATAAGCGTAGTTTGAAAACTCCAGTTAATTTCCAGCATTGTGGATTGGAGGGGGGGGGGATAGAAGTGTATGGTGGAGGGGGAAAGTTGTTGTTAGGGGGTAGAGAGAGTACTTTAAAAACAAAAACATAAAACCACAAAAAAAATTAAAAAAAAAACCAAGAAAAAAAAAGGGGATTGTCTATTCTTTTACAGTTTTTATCGGAGTTATTTATTTATTGCATCAAATATCTAACCACTTGGAGCGGGATCCCAAAGTGGGAAGCTGGGTCACTGTTAGAAGGCGGGGGAGGGGGAA